>NW_007204051.1:0-730 GCF_000164805.1 Carlito syrichta | reverse complement strand
AATTTCATGAAATGTTTGTTCCAGTGTTGCCTCTGTTTCTCTCTCTGCCTCAGGAAGGCCAATTACTCTTAGGTTTTCTCTCTTGAAGTGATCATTCATCTCTTGAAGGTTTTGTTCTGTCTTTTTAACTTTCTTTTCTATGTTTTTGACAGTTTGGGTCAGTTCTGTGTTTTGGTCTTCGAGCTTTGAGATTCTTTCTTCTGCTTGGCTAACTGTTTTTCATGCTTATTAGTTTGTTATTTATTTCCATCACAGTATTCTTTACTGCTGTTATTTCTGAGATCAGCTCCTTCCTATTTTCCTCTTGTCTCTCCTCAATTTTTTTATTCTCCCAATTAATATCTTGATGTCTGGGTTTGTTGCATGTTACCAGTCATTATGGGGCCTCTTCATTGTTTGTGTTCTGAAGTCTATTTTCTCAGTGTCTGACCTCCCAGGGGTCTGTGTGAGACCTACATTCTTCTTTTGGTTTTTCTTCATTTGTGCAGTTTCCCCTCCCCCACTTTTTCCTTCCCTCAATATCACTGTTTTCTTTAATTCTGTTATTCAGTGGTGGAGGAGTTGCTTTTACTTCTGTTTATTCAATCTCCTATTCTTCTTTATGCATATCCTCTTACTTTGCTTAATTCTGAAGTTGTACTGTAGGTTGGGTGTGGTCCTTTTTGCAGTTTTGCAATTTACTTAAGGGGAAAGCTGTGATTCAAAATCTATTTGCAGGTCCTGGTATCCG
>NW_007204050.1:0-8401 GCF_000164805.1 Carlito syrichta | reverse complement strand
CTGAAGAAAAGACCCTAGAACAGCAGCTTGTAAGAGAAAGGGAGGAGGGAGAGCTAGGAAGGGGGATGAGAGGGCTGGCTGGTGAGAAGGTAGGATAGAGCCACAACAGATGACAAGTAGGGAAGAATGGGACGATGGTGTATATGGCCAACAGTATTAGATGCTTCTAGAGTTTGTCAGCTAAAGCTGATGGTTCTACTTGTGATGTAGCAATGAGAATACACTAGTGACTGATGAAAACAGAGGTGTGACCAGGATAGAAACCAGATTGTATTTGGGCTGGTGACTTGGAAAACAAAACCCAGGCTACTGTTTCAAGAAACTTGACTTTTAAGGAAAGAAGAGAAATGACGTAGTAAGACATAGGCTCAGTCTCCTTTTGTTGTTGGTTCGGCATAGAACATCACTTTAAAAAAATTTAATATAAAGATGTGGGATACATTTCAGGGTTAGGTATATAAACATTGATCATGCAGGTACCCTTGTTGATGAAGTATGCCCCTCCCTCCCCTGACAGTTTCCCACTACTGCCAATCCCTTTCTTATAGTATGATAATTGTTCAAGACCCACTTATGAGTGAGAACGTATGGTACTCTGTTCTTTGTTTCTGTGATAGATCACTGAGTATGATCGAATCTAAGTCCATCCAAGTTGTGACAAAGTCTGTTTGTCTTTCTTTATGATTGCATAATATTCCATTGTGTATATGTACCACTTTTTTTTTTTTTTCAGTTGGAGTCTCACGCTGTCACCCAAACTGGAGTGCAGTGGCTGCTCCCGGCCACTGCAACCTTGACCTGCTGGGCTCCAGCGATCCTTCCACCTCAGCCTTCCAAGTGGCTGGAACTACAGGTGTGCACTACCACACTGGCTAATTTTTTTATTTATTGTAGAGATGAGGTCTCGCCAAGTTGTCCAGGTGGGTCTCAAACCCGCACGCTCAGGCTCTCCACTCATCTCAGCCCCCCAAAGCATGGGATTACAGGGTGAGCCACCAAGCCCGGTTTATGTACCACATTTTTAAAATCCAATCCAGTTTCGATGGGCAACACGGTTGGTTCCATGTTCTTGCTATTGTGAATAGAGGTGCAACAAACATACGCGTGCAGGTATCTTTTTTTGTAGAATGATTTGAGTTCCTCCGGGAATATTCCCAATAGAGGAATTGCTGGGTCATATGGAAGGTCAATTTCTAGTTCTTTCAGGAATTCCACACCGTCTTCCAAAGAGGCTGCACCAGTTTGCATTTCCACCAGCAGTGTAAAAGCATTCCTTTTCTCCCAAATCCTCACCACCATCTGTTATTGTTTGTTATGGTAATGATGTCCATTCTTACTGGTGCCTTCCTTGACAGCCTCCTTGACTTCTCTCTCTCCTCCCCACCCCCTCCCCATTCACATTTCTCCCTTCCTCCCAGACCATCTAGCAGTCAATTTTAAATGTCTCTCAAATCTGCCTTCTTCTTTCCATTTCCTAATAACCTCTAAATAAGCTTAGAAAATGACATGAAAACTGTAATATCCAAAGAAAATGTAGACAATAACTCATTGGAATGGGTAAGAAAGTTTTAAGCACAAATTAAAAAGCAGCAGTCTTAATCATATTGTCACAGATTCATGTTGCATACAATGGAAATTGTTCACATGACAAACACAAGCAAAATTTAAAAGATAATGACAACCAGAAACATGTTGAAACACATGACAAAAGGGTGACATGTATATTCTGTTAAACAATCTTACAAATGCCAGTAAGGAAATTAATACAACCTTCATTTAAAAGGTCAGAGACAGATTACTTTTTCAATTACTAATGGCCAGTAAACATGAAAAAAAGCATGCCACTCTATGAATAGAAATGCTAATTGTAAAAATGAAATATCAATATCATTTGTTACCTAAAAAAGTAGCACAGGGTGAATATAGAAATCGATTCATCTTTCCAGATAGTCAGTTTGAGAACATGTTTAAGACTCATCAAAGCAGGCATATCCTCTGACTCAGGAATTCTAGGAAATCTCTCTTAAGAGCTATATACAAGAATGCATGTTTTTAGTGCTGTTTATTTGACAGGAATACATGGAAACAATGACAACAACAGGAATAAGTTACAGTTTATTCCTTTGTTTTTGTTTTTGTTTTTTGAGTTGGAGTCTCACTCTGTCACTCAGATTGGAGTGCAGTGGCCACTCCCGGCCACTGCAGCCTTGACCTGCTGGGCTCTGGCGAACCTTCTGCCTCAGCCTTCCAAGTAGCTGGAACTACAGGCACGCACTACTATGCCCAGCTAATTTTTATTGATTTATCGTAGAGATGAGGTCTCACCAAGTTGCCCAGGTGGGTCTCGAACCTGCGGGCTCAGGCAATTCACTCACCTCAGTCTCCCAAAGGCACGGGATTACAGGTTGAGCTATCGAACCTGGCAGTTTATTTCTTTGATAATTGTTAGGTATTTATCAAAATTATTAAAAGAGTAGTTGACAACATTGTAATATTTCTATAGACATAATGTTAAATGTAAAAGTAAATGAAAATTTATATAGGTGTTTTATTTGCCCAATTTTGTGAAAAGAAAAAAACTCCAGACTAATATCTGTTTCAACATGTCTGGCACATTTTGGTTCATTGCTTTCATGATAAAAATGAAATGGCATTATACTGAGGAGTTCAGATTATTTGATTTTTCTGGTCAATGATATTGAGGCTAACATACTAGCATGCAATTGATATTACCATTGGGCTCACTGCCTACTTTGTATCCTTTTTTTGGAATTAGCTTTATGATGAGTGGCCATCATTCTTTTGGAAATATTTTTGGATGGAAGCCAGACAGAGAAAAAATATCCACGTTTCATCTCTCTGGGTAATGACAAGTGCCCCAGTTTCTCATGTAATCCTTAATATTTTTTCAGTGAAACGTAGCATCTCTTGAAAATAGTGCTTTTTATACCAAACCCTCCTTGTCTTTCACAGTATTCTTGGTCTCCTCTAGTTAACATTTTGCTACATCCTTTTGGTGATCCTCCAAGACACTTGTCCATCCCCCTTACTCAAGACTGACTGAACTGCCAGTTGGATGGGAAAAATGAACGCTGCTGGAATGTTTGAAAGAAAATGTGTTCAAAAGAAAGTTTGAGTTGAAAGCAAGAGTTTGAAACAATTTAAAGGAGCTCACATCTGTCATTCCAGTGTCTTGGAGCCTGAGGTGGAAGGATTGTTTGAGGTCAGGAGTTTGAGACCAGCTTGGGCAACATAGTGAGTCCTTGTCTCTAAAAATATATTTTTTTAATTTTTTGAAGAAATTATTTAAAAGAATATGTGGATTCCACAATATCTCAATTTTTAAATAGCATATACTCAGAAAGGTCCCCCCAATGCCCTGTCTAAAGCACCTCCTCACCCCCAGAATTTCCTTCTGTCTCACCATCCTCTTAGCCATTGACATGTCTACAGGTGTCTTGTTTATTATTTAGTGTCTTTTCCTCCAACGTGATGCAGGCCTTGTGAGAGCAAGGTCCGGGTCTGACTTGTTCACTCCTGCAAGCCCAGTGCCTAGAACCATGCCTGGCATTAAGAAGGTACTCAAAAAATAATTTAAGTGAATGGTTCATCCCCAGGCATCACTGTTGGCAGCAACTTCTTGGACAGAGGATGATATTTTTGCTTATTTATCTTGTATATGTAGATTTAGTCACAAAAACTGCTAGACTGCATGGTTGCCCTTTATAATTTGTCATTCTAATTTGTTGACCAAGAAATGATATCAGTTTTGTGTTGAGTCAATTTCAGAAATGGACACTGATATTATGTGCTACTGTCCTTTACCTTTCTACTTAGTGTTCTTTCCACGATGTTTTTTTTTTCTTAATAAACTGGGGATGCTTTTGTGTCCCTCATAATTTTCTAGGTGACTAAAGATGACACATATATTTGCTAGCAAAGTTTTATAGACTGAATAGACAAACTAGTAGAATTGACTTTCTGGAGTAAACCATTTATTTCTTTAAAAAGTTACAGCGATTTCTAGGATTTGGTACCTTTAAACTGTTTTTTAGAACCTAAGGAGTTGTAGTTTTCATTCAATGCAATGATCCTTGAAATCTGGTTGTATCCTTGAATAAAATTATAATAGACTTAAAATGTTTTGTTTTCTTATTTGATGTGAAATTATTTATGGCAGTTCAAGATATATCTTTTTGAAATAAACAACCTTGTCTGAAAAATTGTCATACTATAATAAGTTTTTTAAACCTTTGTACATGAAAGACAGCAGAGAATATATCTAAGACCTGGCAAATCCTCCTGGCCACCTTGCTCTACATTTTGGGTGAATACGAAGAAGCATATTAAATTTGCCAAGAATTGTTAGCAGTCTATTTTCAGCATGGTAGTCACAATCAGTAACATACTGGTCTGCCGCTTGAAAGTACAACTAACTTTCTCTGTAGATTTGTCATGCCCGTGGCAGACCATGAAGTTGATGATATTGATAGATCATTTTAGTTTGGTAATTCAGGGTAATTAAATTTATAGAATAAATTAGTTTGTGTTTTGTTATACAGGCCATCATCTCTTTTCATGAATGAATTCACAGCTCACCAGAACATGGTCGAGTCTAATAGATACTAAAATAGAGATTCATGGCTACTAATAAATTTTCTGCTCAATTTGAATGTAAACACATCTGAAAATTAAGACAAATTACAATCAGCAATTATCGCAAAAAACAAGCTGTTGAAAATGAACGCTGTAAGCAGAAATCATCTAGTTCCTAATCGTTTTGAGTTTTCAAATCTATCAATATTAATGTTCATGTTCAAGATGTCATTTTAATTTGCAGAAGTGTCTGAAAATTTGCATTTGATTAAGGAGTGTTGAATGTTTAATTATTTACTTTCAAGTTTAAGTTAAAGAAGGGACTTTATTTTTACTTTGTTATCCCTTTGAAGAGATATGTTTTGTTTTAATCCTTTGGAATAACTGGTAATGATATTTACTGTTTAAGATAGTCTTACATTTCAGATGGCACAAAGAATATGCTTGTCTTCATCAAAATTATTAGCCAAGAGAGGTAAAATTCCTGACTTTTAGTAGAGAGAGGTCTAAATATTTATGTTTCAATGAAGGAATGAGTTTGGATGTAGGCAAATCTTTTTTTCCCTCATGGTTCATTAAAAATAATTGTATGAATATTATTTTAAAAGCATTTTTAAAGTGGATTTTCTATCAGTATGGAGGATGCCTCTTTGTGTGTGTGTGTGTGTGTGTGTGTGTGTGTAAAGGAGGTTGATTCTCCTTACATTGCTTTGTTTTTGAGTTGGAGTCTAACTCTGTTGCTCAATCTGTTGCCCGACCACCGCAGCCTCGACCTGCTGGGCTCAGGCGATCCTTCTGCCTCTGCTTCCAAGTAGCCAGAATTACAGGCATGCGCTACCACGCCTGGCTGATTGTTTGATTTATTGTAGAGATGAGGTCTCACTGCCCAGGCGGGTCTCGAACCCGCGGGTTCAGGCAATCCACTCACTTCAACCTCCCAAAGACTTGAGATCACAGGCTGAGTCACCGAGGCCGGCTGACATTGCTTTTTTAACCTAAAGAATATATGAATTAGCTTTTGCTGATATGTTTTTGCCTATGCTGTTAATTTCTTCCTAGGATATCATAGCTAGCATAGGCTTCTGAGAGGATAATGAGGGGTCAGTATGACACATTATTTAAAAAGACGTTTTTCCATCTGAAATAAAGAAAAAAATAACTGGAGATCTATGAAATGTTTTAAAATAGTTTTTCCTTGGAGTAAGCCCAATTTCAAAGTTTTCCTTTACAATAAATGTCCTTAAAAAAAGTCTTATTTTGAAATGTTGGTTATGATATTTGGAGAGATTTGCTAGAATCGCTTCACTTAAAAGTTCAAAACTTAAAAGTTCATTTTATATGACTTTTCTCACTGCTTGCCTTGACAGTCAACATTGGGACAAAATATTATTTACTTATTGATGAAGAAGCATTTAGTTAATAATATAAAGCAGCGTAATCTCTAGCTCCATCATCGTTTTATCTCAATTGAAAAGATTTCTTTGTCTCACTTGCTACCTGCTAATAAATTATTTTCCTCAGGGACAAACTCTTGGTCTTCAAATAATGTTTTTTTAAGAGGATAGAATTCCATGTTATGTGCACATGAATGCTTCTCTTGAGTTGGGGGAGGACAGGTGGGCTCATCAGGTAACTACTAGTTTGTTGACAGTCTTTGGATTTACAACTATGAAACTAGTAGTGTAGCATTTTTCAATTGTTAAGTATTTCATTGATAAAATCGAAGGTCTTTTATTATTAGTTTTGGTGACAATAAACTTTTATGCAATCACCAAGAATGTTTACCTTTTCATGGTATATGCCAGTCAAGCATTTTAAGTGATTTTATTATATTTGCTTTGGTTTTCATGAGGCTTTGGGTATCTCAATGTCAAATAGACCTGAGATTTGCATTTGTGTACTTTTATCTGTAGAAGAAATGTTCAAAAATATACAGTAAGCAACCATAACTTTTCAGCTTCCATGTCAGGCTAAAGAGATGTGAACTGGTAAAGAGTAGGAAAAATTGACCCATTTCTGCTGTCCAATTATTAAAAACTTTGTTCCCATTTCCACCAAGCTCCTAAATTCTTATTTATTTGCCTAAGTAGGAAGTTTGTCACAGAATCAGAGAGTCTGAGCTCATGGTAGAAAAAGAGCGACCAACTATTTTATCTTCCAAATTGGGAAAGCAGTCATAAACTGAGGTTGTTCCATATAAACCAGAATGTAAACTGACTGCTTATACTACTTTATGGGAATATCTCAACCACTATCTTGTACAATTACATTTTAAGTTAAAGGACTAGTGACAATGAAGTTAGGACTGTGTAGCAGTTTCTGGAAATCAAATTTAGATGTCTTCATGTCCAAGAATTTTAAAAAGTCAAGAATATAAATGCTATTATTTTATTTGGTGATCATTTCTTTTCAATGTAACATTGAAGAAAAAATTAAGATGAGTTTTTGTTTCTTTTTGTTTTGTTTTGTTTTTGCCAATGGCTGCTGCTGCTTGTTTGCTTGTGTAATTTATTTTTAATTAGCGATATACTACTTGGGAGTCATTGAGTGACTTGCTATTTGTTGTGTTGGAAATGAAATAATCCTTAATAGTTTTAAAACACCGATAATCCCTAAATGTATTTAAACTAATTTAAAAGATTTTTCTCCCAATTTTTGGTGTTTAGTTGGTATTATGCACAAAATGAAAAGGAAAAGATAATTATATTACTTAATATGTCGTGTACTTTTACCTGCTTCAGTGAGTGAAAAAATGACTCATTCTATTAATAACAACTTTTAATTTTCACAAGTTTGGTCTTTTGAAATAATTGCTAAAGGGGCAAATTGCATTGTTCTTTAATCACAAATTGAGGGAGACTAGGGAGATTTGTTAATTGTTTCATTTTATTCTTCCAGTAAACTTTATTTTTATTACATTAAATTATATTATTAAGCCCCAAGGTATCCATACATTTTGTTTAATGACATACCAAAATACTATTCATCAACTTAGGGGTTTATGCTTTTGAAAAATGCCTCGAGAAAAACCCACTTAGCAAGAGCAAGATCTCATGGAAAATAGAGATTTAGAAGCAAATAAATATGACTTTAAATATGTGTTTAAAATAAGGTAAATAAGGATACTACTTCCAGAAGAAACTAGAATAATGAGTACTTGCCTTCTGTGTGGATGCCCCTCCCCAGAATATCTTCAGTTCATAAAATACTGCCTTGGCGTTTGACTGCCTAAGGCTGAAACTCCCAGAAGTGTTATGTTATACACTTCATACTTTCTCTTAAGGTCTTTAAACTAACTTTTATTATATTAAATGTTTATATACATATATGCGTGAGTTTGTGTGTGTATTTTTTTCCCTTAAATAATTGTGACAATGCAGTCTTTTCACAAATTACCCTGAGCTTAAGGACATTATTTTCATTGCCTGGTCTTTGTTCACATATGGAATGGCTGAGAAATGTATAGTACTGGGAAGCTTAGGAGCAGGTGTAGAGGTGTAGGGAGCATTCATGGTTAAGTGTTCTTTTGCTCAAGGGGACAGAACGTATCTTTAAGTACATCTCAGCATTTTAAAATTCTAGTAAAAAAGAGAAAAGCTGTTTTCTCGAAACAATGATGGGCTAACCCTCTATTGCTAAGTATTGAAAAGCAAATCCATTTATTTCCATAGCTTTCCAATTTCTTTTGGTGGGAAGGGGAAGTTTCTTTGTATTGTTCTTCTTAAGGTTCTGGCAAGCAATTTTAAACAATATGGTTGCATATAAAATTTTATTGCAGAGTCTAAAATTTAAGCAAAAACCAGCC
>NW_007204049.1:0-1438 GCF_000164805.1 Carlito syrichta | reverse complement strand
TCATCTGTCCAAGTAAGGTGCTCCTGCCTATAATCCCAGCTACTCAGAAGGCCCAGGTGGGACGATCACTTGAGGACAAAAATTTGAGAACAGCTTGGGCAACATAGCAAAACCCCATTTCTAAAAAAATTAAGAAATAAACAAAAATTAGTCAGGTGTAGTGGCACTCACAGTAGTTCCAACTACTCAGAATGCTGAAACAGGAAGATCACTTGAGCCCAGGAGTTTCAGGCTGCAGTGAGCTATGATCAGGTCACTGCACCACATGCTGGACAACAGAGCAAGACCCTCATCTTTAAAAACTTTTCTAAAAATAAAAATTGGCCAGGTGCCATGGCTCACACCTGTAATTTCAACACTTTGGGAGGCCAAGGCAAGAGGATTGCCTGTCCAGGAGTTTGAGACCAGCCTGAGCAACATGGCAAGACCTCATCTCTTCAATAAATAAAATTAACTAGACATGGTGATGCATGCCTGTAGTCCCATCTACTCGGGAGGTTGAGGTAGAAGGATTGTCTGAGTCAAGCAGGTCAAGACTGCAGTAGCCATGATTGTGTTATCACATTACAGCCTGAGTCTTTGGCTCAAAAAATAAAATAAAATAAAATTACTAATCTGTCTGCATAAGCAATTCTGTGGGAGGATAAGAATGAGTAAATAAATTCACCTATATTACTGCTGCTAATCAGTGCAACTACTTAGTCAATACAGATTAACACAAAATAAAAGAGTTGCATATATAACCTCCCCAAATTATGTAACTTTAATATTTGAATGCATTTTCTTATTCAGATTTTATGAGGGGAATCTTTAACATGTGAAAATTTCCTAACACTTTAGATTTCTCCATCTGGAACTTCCAGCCCTCTGGGATTCTTTGAAGGCATATTTAAAGTTGTGGACAGCCGGACTCGGTGACTCAGCTTGTAATCCCAGCACTTTGGAAGGCCGAGGTGAGCAGATTGCCTGAGCCCGCGGGTTCGAAACCCGCCTGGACAACTTGGCGAGACCTCATCTCTACAATAAAATCAAAAATAAACTGAGCGTTGTAGCACGCGCCTGTAGTTTCAGCAACTTGGAAGGCTGAGGCGGAAGTATCGCTGGAGCCCAGCAGGCGAGTCTGCTGTGGCCGGGAGCAGCCACTGCACTCCAGTCTGAGTGACAGAGTGAGATTCCAACTCAAAAAATAAAAAAAAATAAAGTTGTGGAGTAAGATGCTAATTCAGAGTTAACAGCTAAGACATCCATTATGCATATCTAAATTTAAAAAGTAGAGAATATATCTAGTTTTTTTGTTTAAGTTTTCCCTAGATAATGGGTACGTAAATATATAGTTATACGTGTTTGTGTGTGTATAAACTGTTCAATTTACATTTTTTTCCAAAAGACAGCAAATTGCTAATTGTTTTAATAGCATTTTTTTTTAAACAATGTTGGG
>NW_007204048.1:0-1141 GCF_000164805.1 Carlito syrichta | reverse complement strand
GGTAGTTTCAGCAACTTGGAAGGCTGAGGCGGAAGTATCGCGGGAGCCCAGCAGGCGAGTCTGCTGTGGCCGGGAGCAGCCACTGCACTCCAGTCTGAGTGACAGAGTGAGATTCCAACTCAAAAAATAAAAAAAATAAAGTTGTGGAGTAAGATGCTAATTCAGAGTTAACAGCTAAGACATCCATTATGCATATCTAAATTTAAAAAGTAGAGAATATATCTAGTTTTTTTGTTTAAGTTTTCCCTAGATAATGGGTACGTAAATATATAGTTATACGTGTTTGTGTGTGTATAAACTGTTCAATTTACATTTTTTTCCAAAAGACAGCAAATTGCTAATTGTTTTAATAGCATTTTTTTTTTTAAACAATGTTGGGAGCCGGCCATGGAGGCCCACTGAGCGTTAGGGATCAGGGAGGGCCGTGGACCTCGAGACCGCTAGGACGTGTTCGGGAGCCATAGACCCCATTTTCCTCCCTCTTTTGCCATGCAGCACAAATAACCTAAAGGAACTCTGCTGGCCTAAGCTGAAGTCTCTGTGACTGTGACAGGCATGGCTCACTCTAGAAACCCATTGTTCCTGTTTCCCATAAACTGCGGTTTCGGCTTAGGTATTAAATGTAATTCAAACTCAGGTCACATTTGGGAGCCTTTTATACGGTACAAGCTTCTTTATAAGATTTAAAAGAATATTTGTAGAATTAGTATATACTTATGGAGAGCTGTTTTCAGCTTTTCAATGGTATAGATGATTATCAAGAGTGGCCCAGCACATAGCTTGGGCTGGGCCACATTCCTGAGAGCCCAGCACGTACTTTGGACTGGGCTGCATTCTTTTAGGCTGGTTTTAGCTACAGTTAATGTAAGGTCTTTTTTCTACCTATTATAGAAATTGAATTTATTTTATTCATAGAAGGTATTGTAGAATAGGTCATACTACATCAAGGAATCATGTTAGTTCAAACATAATCAATCATGATATTTTTAGGTTTAATAAGAATATAGTTAACTTTAGAAATCTCATTGTCTCCACTTTCTACTATTGAAGTTTTGGCCTTAGTACATTTACAGTTTACATTTAGGTTTTAGAAGCTTTGCTGCTGCTAATCAGCTTTATATATTAGAATTAAGAATTGGAA
>NW_007204047.1:0-818 GCF_000164805.1 Carlito syrichta | reverse complement strand
ATACTTATGGAGAGCTGTTTCAGCTTTTCAATGGTATAGATGATTATCAAGAGTGGCCCAGCACATAGCTTGGGCTGGGCCACATTCCCTGAGAGCCCAGCACGTACTTTGGACTGGGCTGCATTCTTTTAGGCTGGCTTTAGCTACAGTTAATGTAAGGTCTTTTTTCTACCTATTATAGAAATTGAATTTATTTTATTCATAGAAGGTATTGTAGAATAGGTCATACTACATCAAGGAATCATGTTAGTTCAAACATAATCAATCATGATATTTTTAGGTTTAATAAGAATATAGTTAACTTTAGAAATCTCATTGTCTCCACTTTCTACTATTGAAGTTTTGGCCTTAGTACATTTACAGTTTACATTTAGGTTTTAGAAGCTTTGCTGCTGCTAATCAGCTTTATATATTAGAATTAAGAATTGGAAAACTTTCATCGAAATTAGGATAGATATATAGGACTGTGGAATAGCCATTTTGTTAAGAGATTGTAGTCTATTGTTCCAAAAGGTGGCCCACCGTGAACCTTGGACTGGGCCACATCCTGTAGGGACCAGTATGATCTTTGGACTGGGCCACATTCTTTAGAAAATTGGCTTAAGCTATAATTAAGAGCTTCTGTAGCATTGTGTAAGTAGTAAAGTTTAAGATAGTCATCATGGGTTTTGTGTGAGCTCTAGAAGTTATTAATTATCAGAGCATCATTAGGCTAGTAAGGATTGTTACACTGCTTTTGAAGAACATTAACTAGCAAAGGGAACAATGAGACAATCTTGGGGTTTGTTCCTCCTCACACCTAAGCATCTGGTGGGTGG
>NW_007204046.1:0-806 GCF_000164805.1 Carlito syrichta | reverse complement strand
TTAAAAAAAAAAAAGGAAACCAGACTGTGCAGAGAGAGGGTGTGTGGTTGGGTGTAGAGGGGGGGACAAGGGATGTGTTTTGGTTTTCACTATGTAAAGATTGTATTACTGTAAGTGTAGTCATTTCTAAAACATTGGAGTAACTACATTATGCTCAAGCAGAACATTTGTCAAAAGTGATCATCAGAGTTGGCCTGAAGGGCCCTGCTCTGGTATGTGTCTGAATTCTAGGCAAGGGTTTTAGATAATTGGCCTTATTGACCAGCGAAGAAATGACAAAAAGCCTTTTTAATTGCAATGGAGTAAATGATAACTGGAGTGGCCAGGCCCCTTTACATCACAGCTTCATTTCATAGTGGGATGTTATCATTTTTCACCTTATCTATAATCCTGTAATCACTGAATTTCTCCTTCTATGGATGAATGAGCATGTGATAGAGATTCTCCAATGAACTGCCTCTGGGATAGGAAATTTGTTGTGGAGAATATGTGAGAAGTAAGCAGTAAGTGTTAAGCAAAGGTCAGATTGATGTTATCACTGAGGCTTCCCTGGAGTGGAGTACATTATTCCTTGTTTGTATGGTTATTAATCCGGAATGATGTGGGGGTGTGCAAGTCTTCTGAAATACATTACACAGGCTCCTTAGAGTCCAAACTAAGTACGATGATAGAGTTTCAGTGTATATTTTATACCAGGGAACAACGCGTTGATTTATAAATATTTTACCATAATGATTCATGAATTGCCATATCAGCTAGCAGAAATTTTTGGATAAATAACATCACCCTGATGTAATTAAATACAG
>NW_007204045.1:0-912 GCF_000164805.1 Carlito syrichta | reverse complement strand
GGGGGACAAGGATGTGTTCTTGGTTTTCACTATGTAAAGATTGTAATACTGTAAGTGTAGTCATTTCTAAAACATTGGAGTAACTACATTATGCTCAAGCAGAACATTTGTCAAAAGTGATCATCAGAGTTGGCCTGAAGGGCCCTGCTCTGGTATGTGTCTGAATTCTAGGCAAGGGTTTTAGATAGTTGGCCTTATTGACCAGCGAAGAAATGACAAAAAGCCTTTTTAATTGCAATGGAGTAAATGATAACTGGAGTGGCCAGGCCCCTTTACATCACCGCTTCATTTCATAGTGGGATGTTATCATTTTTCACCTTATCTATGATCCTGTAATCACTGAATTTCTCCTTCTATGGATGAATGAGCATGTGATAGAGATTCTCCAATGAACTGCCTCTGGGATAGGAAATTTGTTGTGGAGAATATGTGAGAAGTAAGCAGTAAGTGTTAAGCAAAGGTCAGATTGATGTTATCACTGAGGCTTCCCTGGAGTGGAGTACATTATTCCTTGTTTGTATGGTTATTAATCCGGAATGATGTGGGGGTGTGCAAGTCTTCTGAAACACATTACACAGGCTCCTTAGAGTCCAAACTAAGTACGATGATAGAGTTTCAGTGTATATTTTATACCAGGGAACAACGCGTTGATTTATAAATATTTTACCATAATGATTCATGAATTGCCATATCAGCTAGCAGAAATTTTTGGATAAATAACATCACCCTGATGTAATTTAAATACAGCTCTGTAGACCTTCAGTGTATATGAATAATCTTTCAAGTACTAAGTTTCCGGTGATCTCATATTTTTATCTAATCAGGATATATCTCTGTTGATATAATTTGAAATTTCTAAGGCAGTCTCTTTTGTTAATAGTTTAATTTTCCTGTTTTGAAGTTCATTGGATG
>NW_007204044.1:0-880 GCF_000164805.1 Carlito syrichta | reverse complement strand
GAAACCCCCTTAAGGAATTGCAAATGCCCAGATACGATTGGAAAAAATCTGTACCTTGGAGCAGTGGTTCTCGATCTTGAATGTGCATATCAATCACCTAGAGATTGTTCAACTACAGACTGCTGGGCCCCAGTCCCAGAGATTCTGATTCAAAAGCTCTGGAATATGACTGAGAATTTATATTTCCCATTAATTCCTGGGAAATGCTGACATGGCTATCCTGAACACCACACTTTGAGAGACAAGGTTCTAATGGCTTTGCCTGCTCAACCAAAGCCCTGCCACCATATTTAGCAACTCTTCCTTGTCCCTGGTCTCCCTAATCAAATAATTTGAAAAATCATCCCCTTTATCAACCTTTGCAAAGATCCTTTCCTCTCTATGCAGCTATCTCCAAATACCAAATATTCCCACCCTCTTAGGCAGTAACCACCAGCCATCAGAACAGCTTCCTCCAACTTCTTCCATGATTTTTTCATCTCCTTTTGTCTTCAATTTCTTTGTGATTACAGATGTGGTTCTACAGAGTACAGGACTCCAAACACTCTATTGAAACAAGAATAAATGCTCTATTGCATAGTTCAATCCTAATGTTTATGCTGTGGGGAAACCAAATGCATTCATGACTTTTCACACTTTGCTTTTTATCCTGCATTGGGTCAGATGCAGTGACTCTTCTCTATTATAAAGCATTTGGTTATCAGGTTCTATAAATACATTTGTTTTGAATAAAAGTCAAGTCAAGCCAGTAAATAACACAAAAACGGGCAGCAATAATTTGACCACAGCCCTGTCTTAGTGCCTCCTGAAACCAGGGTATTTCACAGGAGGATTGAAAATAGGCCCCTTTAATCCTGTTTCTGCATTTCATTCAGTGAGT
>NW_007204043.1:0-818 GCF_000164805.1 Carlito syrichta | reverse complement strand
GCCCCGCCCCCACAAGAGAGAGATTGACAGCAGGTACCATTCATTGTGCAGGGTAGGTGTCTGACACCCCGCAACGACTCCCACGTAACGTTAACACAGGGAAACACGCAAACGTGGTCAGAAAGAAAACATGCCAAAAAGCTCCACATACCTCCGCAGGGAAAAAGACACACATCTGGAGAATGCATTTGAAGTAGCAGTATACATTTGCTGTCGTCAATGAAACATATCCAGTCAGTCAACTGGGATACATTTCAAAAATAAGTTAACTAACAATCAGCAACAGGATATTTTATCTAAGCACGTTTCAATAAAATAAGGGTCTGTGTTTTTATTTCGGTGTGGAAAAAAGTGGTTAAGGCTACAGCAACAAGAAGTTCTTTCTAATGACTGGCTATGGATTCAGGGCTCTGGTGTAAACTTTTGCTTCTTAATTTGTAATTTGAAAGAGGTAGGGTACAATTCAGGTGAAATATATGAATATTCATTTTACAGGAACCCTTGTTGTTCAGGCCTGTCCCCGACCGTCCCGGCACCCCGGGCAGAATCCAACTACTGCAAGTCCTGGCCCTCCCCCTCCCCTGCATCTCCCAACTCTGAAAATCTTTTTTGTTGTCGTTATTATGATGGTTGTGCAAGGTCCACTTATGAGTGAGTACATGTGATACCCAGTTTTTGCTTCCGTGAAAGGTCACCCAGTAGTATAGACTCTAACTCCATCCAGGTTTCCGTGAACTTCGTGAGTTTGTTCTCGTTGTGACTGCATAATATGGCATTGTTCCTACGTACCACATATTTTGAATCCAGTCCTCTTTAAA
>NW_007204042.1:0-1082 GCF_000164805.1 Carlito syrichta | reverse complement strand
TCTCCACAAATTCTTTAAAACATTTTTCATCTCTAAGTGTGTTCTGTTTTCCCTCCCACAGAAATCTCAGTGGACTTGTGATGTCTCTGAAGATAGTAAAAACATGTGTCTTGCACCTGGCTATCCTGGAATGCTTATTCTTGGAATGGTTTCTCTTGGGTTCATGCTATTGGGACACAGTTGTTTGTAATGCTGTGGGAAGTCCAAGACACAAAGAGAGAACACATAACTGGTGTTCCATTTTATACTTTGAGTGATTCCAGCCTAGGTGCCAGAAGAGTGAATGAAGACAACTGTAGATGATTTCAGCTGCTGAAGCTTCCCTCTCTGTGCCTTGTCTCTGTCTGTGGCCTGATATTCAAAACCATTAGCATCACATGATGTTTGTTATTTTTATGCCACAAAGTTTAGAGTAACTATTGTGCATTAATAGGTAACCAGAAAATAATTACTAAGATAGTTTTATATGCTAAATTAGTATGTTTAGAATTTTACATATAATTCATTTAATCTTTACCACAACCTAAAAGACAAGGGTTTGTGTCTTTCTTTTTTTGAGCCGGAGTCTCACTCTGTTGCCCAGACTAGAGCGCAGAGACATACTCATGGTCATTGCAGACTCGACCTGCTGGGCTCAGCCTTCTAAGTAGCTGGAACCACAGGGACACTCCACCATGCCCGGCTAATTTTTTATTTATTTCAGATATGAATTCTCACCAAATTATCCAGGCCATTCTCAAACCTCTGGGCTCAAGCAATCCTCTCACCTTTACCTTGCAAAGTGCTGGGATTATAGGTGAGCCACTGTACCCGGTCTATATTTTTCATTTTTTTACACCTGAAAAACTAGAGTTCAGTAAATTTCATGAAAACACTCTGTTTTAAGTGGCAGGGCTAAAATTAAAGACCAAGCTTCCCCAAATCTTCAGGCTATTTAAAAAAAATATTGATTTTTTTGGTCATGTTTATAAAAGTTAAAAAAAGAGGTTATCCTTCTAAGAGATTATTTTAATGTTTCTCAAACACACAAACATGATTCAAATGAGCATTCCATCATTTCAGACAAAAAATACTTCCCATGA
>NW_007204041.1:0-895 GCF_000164805.1 Carlito syrichta | reverse complement strand
CCCCACCCACCATGCAGGAGCAGAGAGACAGAGAGAGCCTGATGGGTTTTGTTTTAACTTTTCTTGTAGTTTGAAGGAAAGCCTACTTCTCTGAGAGAGGTCCTGCCACCTTTCAGATCTCACACTATGGAAAAAGATCAGTCACATTTTGTCCTGGCTGCCAGAATGAGAGATTTACAAGGTGTCCCTTCAGAAAGAATTCCCAGTAGAGTCCACGCTGAAACGTCTTCTTCTCCAGTACAACCAAAATGATTAGAAAAGCGCAAAGTACATTTTGCAGTGATTAGGCAAAAATAAAATCTAGTCACAGAAAACTTTTATCTGTGACCTTCTCCACCAAGCTAAATAGTCAAAGAAATCTGCTCATTTACAACTTTCTCAGAGTCTGAATTTCCTTTGCTGATCTAGCACACTGACCAGTTTCTACATGGAGGGTGGTCACTTTTTACAGTCATTTTGAATACAGATGTGTGCTATTTGGGAACTCTGCATGTGCAGATAAAATTGTGAATTTCTGTCTGGAGAAATTATGGTAGTAACGAGGTCTAATGAGGTTGTTAGAAAGAAAAAAATGTTATTTACCAAAAAAACTTGATGGGATAATTTGACTTGCTGTGTTTTACAACTGATGATAAGAAGAATGTTGATTGCAAATAAATCACTGCCTCTAAATGCCTTCAAACAGTTTGTGTTTGCTCCCTTCAGATCAAAGTTAAACTTGGGAGATTATGTAAACTGGACTGGGCCCAGGAAACAGCTGTTTCCCTCCTGGCAGTGCACAGCTTCCAGTCTAAGCATTAATATTTTACAGGATAAGCCCAACTTTTGTATTTTTTAAGATGGTGTTTTGTTATTGTTGTCAATCATGGCCAGGATTAAAATTTTAAATTATCTG
>NW_007204040.1:0-656 GCF_000164805.1 Carlito syrichta | reverse complement strand
TATTGCATTGAATTTGTAGATTGCCTTAGGTAAGATGGACATCTTCACAATGTTGATTCTTCCAATCCATGAGCATGGGATATTTTTCCATTTGTTTGTGTCATCTTTGATTTCTGTGAGCAGTGTTTTGTAATTTTCATTGTAAAGGTCTTTCACATCTCTGGTTAGGAAAGTATTTCATTTTTTTTTTTTGTGACTATCGTGAATGGAATTGTGTTTTTTATTTGAATTTCTGTTTGTTTATTATTGGTGTAGAGAAATGCGATTGTATTTTGTATATTTATTTTGTATCCTGAGACTTTGCCAAAGGCCTTTATCAGTGTAAGGAGGTTTTTGACAGATTCTCTTGGGTTTTCAAGGAACACAATCAAATCGTCTGCAAAGAGAGATAACTTGACTTCCTCTTTTCCTATTTGGATACCCCTGATTGCCTCCTCTTCTCTGATTGCTCAAGCCAGGACTTCCAATACTATGTTGAACAGGAGGGGTGAGAGTGGGTATCCTTGTCTTGTTCCAGTTTTCAGGGGAAATGGTTCCAATTTTTGTCCATTTAGGAGTATGCTGGCTGTGAGTTTCTCGTAGATGGCTTTTACTATTTTGAGGTATGTTCCCCATATGCCTAGATGTTCAAGGGTTTTTATCAAGAAGCGGTGCTG
>NW_007204039.1:0-925 GCF_000164805.1 Carlito syrichta | reverse complement strand
CGCTTCCAAGCAGCCAGAACTACAGGCGTGTACTACCACGCCCTGCTGGTTTTTGATTTTGTAGAGACAAGGTCTCGCCAAGTTGCCCAGGTGGGTCTCGAGCCCGTAGGCTCAGACAATCCACTGGCCTCAGCCTCCCAAAGTGCTGGGATTACAGGCTGAGCCACCGAACCCGGCCAATTCACTCATTTAAAATACACAATTCAGCGATTTTTAGTATGTTCACAGAGTTGTGCAACCATTACCGCAATTGATTTTACAACATTTTCATCATGCCAAAGAGAAATCCTGTGCCCACTTCCTCTTGTCCTAGGCAACCACTAATCTACTTTCTGTCTGTATAATAAATTCCAGGCAACTGCTTTTTGTTTTTTGAGGTTTTTTTTGAGTCAGTCTCACTCTGTCGCCCAGACTGGAGTGCAGTGGCATGCTCACCGCTACTCCAACGTTGACCTGCTGGGCTCCAATGATCCTTCTACCTCAGCCTTCCAAGTAGCTGGAACTACAGGTGCATGCTACCACAGCTGGCTAATTTTTGATTTATTGTAGAGTTGAGGTCTTGCCAAGTTGCCCAGGCTGGTCTCGAACCCACAGGCTCAGGCATTCCACCCACCTCAACCTCCCAAAGTGCTGATTTCACTGAGCTGGACCAACTGTTTTTAATGACAGCTTGTACGTGACCTTTGATGTTTCCTTGATTGAACTGTTTTCAATTTTATTAATTTAACTTTTCAGAATTTCAAGGTGTGATTTATAGCGTCATTTCTCTAAAGCTTAATATTCTTGGAGGAAAAACCTTGTCGTGCCTTCTAGCGGAAAAATATGCAAATAAAGCAGTTTTTCTCTTTCCAATATTCCACTTAAAAAAACAAAGACCCTGTCCATTGCAATCCTCCAAAATGGTGAAGGGCAGTGCTGTACCGGG
>NW_007204038.1:0-874 GCF_000164805.1 Carlito syrichta | reverse complement strand
CAGCCGCCTGGAAAAAAACGTGTTCCGTCAAAAACCTCTAGAGCTTTTGTCATTCTACAACCGCCCCCGCCCGCAACTGTCTTCGAGATGGAGGGAAACAATCATTTCAAATCGCATGAAGTCAACGGGTGGATACAGACGCAGTTCATCTCTTAATGGAAAGAAAGACGAAACGGGAGCCAGCGGCCATTTGGAGAAAACACCGTCTTAGAACGAGTCACTTAAAACAATACGTAATGTCCCTCACATTTTGCCAACCCTACCTGTACGTCGGCGGTCAGCAAAATTTTTCCGCTCGGGGACAAACGGTACATAGCGTAGACCGCCGAAGCCACAGAGTCGCTGTCGGAAATGTACAGCTCTGTCCTCGTGGTGCGAGAGCAGCCACGGGTAACGCACGCGTGGATGAGAGTAACCGTGCCTATTAAACTCTTATTTGCAGAAACAGGACGGGAGCCGGACGGGTCCCGCGGGCGGTAGCGTTCCGACACCCGACCTCGACTTGCCCCGCCATCTACGCCTTGCCTGTTCTCACGGTCTCTCCGATCAAGGGCCCAGCCCAGTGACTACAAACGGGGGGAGAGAGCGTCTGCTCGTCAGGTTCAGTCGGGGCAGACACCGAGCGGTGGATGTCGCAAGGGCATCTGTAGAAATAGGTGAATCTTTGCCAGAGGCACGAGAATTACGCGAGCGGAACGTGACGTAAACACAAACCGTGGGAGACCTAAAATGTGTAAAAGACACACGTCTAGACTAGCAGAAATAATCTTGAAAAATAACAAAATCGGAGGGTTACGGTTGCCTGATCTCAAGCCTTTCACTACAGTAACCGAGAAAGTGCAGCGTGGGCGTGACCGGGACACACAGATAGAGG
>NW_007204037.1:0-727 GCF_000164805.1 Carlito syrichta | reverse complement strand
CCGAAGCCACAGAGTCGCTGTCGGGAAATGTACAGCTTCTGTACTCGTGGTGCGAGAGCAGCCACGGGTAACGCACGCGTGGATGAGAGTAACCGTGCCTATTAAACTCTTATTTGCAGAAACAGGACGGGAGCCGGACGGGTCCCGCGGGCGGTAGCGTTCCGACACCCGACCTCGACTTGCCCCGCCATATACGCCTTGCCTGTTCTCACGGTCTCTCCGATCAAGGGCCCAGCCCAGTGACTACAAACGGGGGGAGAGAGCGTCTGCTCGTCAGGTTCAGTCGGGGCAGACACCGAGCGGTGGATGTCGCAAGGGCATCTGTAGAAATAGGTGAATCTTTGCCAGAGGCACGAGAATTACGCGAGCGGAACGTGACGTAAACACAAACCGTGGGAGACCTAAAATGTGTAAAAGACACACGTCTAGACTAGCAGAAATAATCTTGAAAAATAACAAAATCGGAGGGTTACGGTTGCCTGATCTCAAGCCTTTCATTACAGTAACCGAGAAAGTGCAGCGTGGGCGTGACCGGGACACACAGATAGAGCCAAGAAAGAGGACCAAGGGTCCAGGAATCACTCCACACTGATACAGGCAACGGATTCTGGAATCGAAGGCAAAAACAATCCAGCGGGAAGAGCTATTTTTGACAAAGCTGACCGTAGCGGCTACATCGGTCTATGCGAAATAAAGACAGAGATAAACACAGAACTGACGTTTACGT
>NW_007204036.1:0-753 GCF_000164805.1 Carlito syrichta | reverse complement strand
GTTTCTGAGGAACATGGATGAGGATATGTCATAGGAGGACCACATCTGCGTTAACTTTAAAGATAATTGAAATCAAATAACATTCTGAGTGAAGGGAAACCAAGAACACAAGCTGACAAGGTTTGTGTTCTTTGATTTATGTTCAAGGAACTAAGCCTACATTTCCCTTGTCTTCCCTGATGTTTTAGTTGCACTTCTATGGATAGCCAAGGGGTGCCAAGTCTGACCCGGTACCTGCTCATCCTACATGATTGCCTTGCTTAGCATAGATGTTAAGATATACATAGTTTAGTCATTGATACTTACTCTGCTTGTGTGATTTAACTCAGATATTAACATATCCTGCCTGTATGGTTTAGCCTTCCTTTGTGAGAAATTTGTCCTATATAAGAGGCATGGAGTAAAACTGAAAAGTTCTCTTTCTTTCTCTTTCTCTCTCTCAGCTACCTGGGAGAGGACCCTCCCAATCTTGCTGTTTCTCTGTCTCTTTCTTTTCTCATTCTCTCCCCAACTCAGACCCTGATCAGCAGAGGCTGGACCTCCATATCTGAGCACAGGCTGGTATTTTTGTACAAAAATGTGATAGAGCAGTGTGAAAAGTGTGTCCTGGACTTAATTCATAGCAGCTAGGAATTAAACTATCCAGGAAAGTGGAAGAGAACAGTGGCCAACAATGACCCTAGAAAAGGTAGCCTGATAGATTGTAAAGATCTTTTTATTGGAAAATTTCGTATTTATCCTCTATGTGATGGA
>NW_007204035.1:0-852 GCF_000164805.1 Carlito syrichta | reverse complement strand
TCAGTTTTAGTTGTTTGACTTTCACATTTTAAATTTTGAGGTGGGGAAAGGGATTGGGAATCAGAAATTACTTATTGGGTACAATGTTCACTCTCTGGGGAATGGACCACCTGAGACCCCACCCCCACCACTCTACGATATGTCTATGTAACAAAGCATGCACATGTACCTCCTGAATCTAAAATAAAAATGGAAAATAATAGAGTGCCTGTGAGTATTGTTACAATATAAATACTCTGGAGGATGCTTCCTTTTACTAAAACCTGGATTTTGCTGCCTAGAGTAAAATCAAGAAGAAGCACCAATTACAGAAAGGTGACTTGCCTGGGTATACTGAGTGTGGCACACCACAAAAATTGAGTGTCTCAGAAAGAAACATGAACAATGTCTTATGTTTACTCAGTTTTTTTATTTTCTATACATATTTTTATGATCTGGAGATGCATCATTATCATAGTCCTTGCATGCCTGTAATTCTGGCTACTTGGAAGGCTGAGGCGGAAGGATCACCAGAGCCCAGCAGGTCGAGGCTGTGGTGGCCGGGCGCAGCCACTGCATTCCAGTCTGGGTGACAGAGTGAGACTCCAACTAAAAAAAAAAAAAAAAAATAGCCCTAAAATGCCAAAGACTGTCAGAAACAGCTGATGTATATTCCAAAGACATGACTCAGTTACCCAACAAGGTACTGCCTGGTGTGTCCCCAGAATGCCACTGTTTCTAGAATTTTAGAAATTAATCTGGTATTGATACAAATTTCTAAAAAAAAAGGTTAGACAAATAAATAAATAATGCCATTATGAGATAAATGAAAAGATGATAATGAGTAATGGGTAATTTAAAAGTCTACTTTGG
>NW_007204034.1:0-689 GCF_000164805.1 Carlito syrichta | reverse complement strand
GACAGAGTGAGACTCCAACTAAAAAAAAAAAAAAAAATAGCCCTAAAATGCCAAAGACTGTCAGAAAACAGCTGATGTATATTCCAAAGACATGACTCAGTTACCCAACAAGGTACTGCCTGGTGTGTCCCCAGAATGCCACTGTTTCTAGAATTTTAGAAATTAATCTGGTATTGATACAAATTTCTAAAAAAAAAGGTTAGACAAATAAATAAATAATGCCATTATGAGAATAAATGAAAGATGATAATGAGTAATGGGTCATTTAAAAGTCTACTTTGGGCCAGGCTCAGTGGCTAGGCCTGTAATCCCCGTCCTTTGGGAGGCCAAGGTGAGTGGATTGCCTGAGCCCGCGGGTTCGAGACCCGCCTGGGCAACTTGACAAGACCTCATCTCTACAATAAATCAAAAAATCAGCCGGACATGGTAGCACTCGCCTGTAATTCCGGCTACTTGGAAGGCTGAGGCGGAAGGATCACTGGAGCCCAGCAGGTCGAGGCTGCGGTGGCCAGGAGCGGCTACTGCACTCCAGTCTGAGCGACAGAGTGAGGCTCCAACTCAAAAAAAAAGTCTGCTTTTTAATATATTCATGAAATCAGTGTTTTGCCTGCTACCAAAACAAACTAGGAATGTCTACTTAATGTGGCCACCTATTTTCCTCCTGTGTTTCTCTTGTTTTGTTTAGCGGG
>NW_007204033.1:0-1038 GCF_000164805.1 Carlito syrichta | reverse complement strand
GGGTTTTTATCAAGAAGGGGTGCTGGATTTTATCAAAAGCTTTTTCTGCGTCTAGTGATATGATCATGTGGTTTTTGTTTTGACATCTGTTGATGTATTTAATAACATTTATGGTTTTACGAATGTTGAACCAGCCTTGCATGCCAGGAATGAAGCCTACTTGGTCATGGTGGATGATTTTTGAGATGTATTGCTGAATCCGGTATGCTAGGATCTTGTTGAGAATTTTAGCATCTATGTTCATCAAAGATATTGGCCTGTAGTTCTCTTTCTTTGTTGGATCTTTACCTGGCTTGGGTATCAATGTGATGTTGGCTTCGTAAAATGATTTGGGGAGAGTTCCATCTTTTTCAATCGCCTGGAATACCTTCAGTAGGATTGGTATCAGCTCCTCCTTGAATGTCTTGTAGAATTCTGTTGGAAGGTCATCTGGACCAGGGCTTTTTTTGGTAGGAAGCTTTCTTATTACGTGGTCGATTTCCTTGATTGTTATTGGTCTATTTAGGGTCTCAATTTCTTCTTGTTCCAACCTAGGTAGGTTGTGTGATATCAGAAAGTCTTCCATTTCCTTCTGGTTTTCAAGTTTGTTTCCATACAAGTGTACGTAGTAGTCTCTAATGATCTTTTGTATTTCTTCAGGGTCAGATGTGACTTCATCTTTTGTGTTTCTGATTATGCTTATTTGGTTTTTTTCTCATTTTTTCTTGGTCAGTCTAGCTAGGGGACCATCAATCTTGTTTACCCTTTCGAAGAACCAGCTTTTTGTTTCATTGATTTTTTGTATTATCTTTCTGTCTTCTATGTCCTGGATTTGGGTTTTTATTTTGGTGATCTGGATTCTTCTGCTGAAATTAGGGTTTTTGTGGTCTTGCTTTTCCACTTCTTTAGGTGGCTTGTTAGGTTGTCAATTTCTGTTCCTTCCATTTTCCTCATGTGTGTTTGTAGGGATATAAATTCCCCTCTTATTACAGTTTTTAAGGCATCCCAGAGATTTTGGTAAGATGTTTCTTTATTTTCATTTGTTTCCAGGTATCTTTG
>NW_007204032.1:0-1000 GCF_000164805.1 Carlito syrichta | reverse complement strand
CCCTTTTTTTTCTTTGATCGGGGGAGATGGGATGGCTATCAGATGCTCCATCTGAAAGCTGACTTATCCCCACAGTGGTCCTATGGTCCCAGCAGTCCTAACTCTGATGATTAGACCATGAGTTCCTCAACCAGTCACTACGCCCAGAGGAGTGGGACATGCTGATTTGCTAAGTCAGTTGAGGAAATACATTGGAAGGAGGGACTGGATGCATGTAGACAGCCAGCGGTTCCCACTAGGTACACAGAAGTCACAGCGGTTCTATATAATGAATTATTTTACATATGCAAATTGTTGGTGTTTTATGGGGACAGTTTTGAATACACAGAATGCGATGTAGTGCTAATATTTTTCTGTGCATTAAATATTTCAGGGAAACATAATCTTTCTCTTGTTAGAATGTCATGTGATGAATATCAAATTATAATGACATCAAACGTGATCTGTTCACATAAACGCTGTATCATATAGCAATCCATATCATGCCCTACTGATGATCCTTTTTGTGAAAACTCATTACTTCACAGTGTTGCTGTTTCTAGTATTCTGTTACAATGTGGCAGGATCCAGGACTTATGCCATTGCTTTTTTGGAGATTATCAGTGTGACTGCACTTTTTCTGGTTACCATTTTACAGAAAAAATGAGGTTTATGGGTAGGTCATTTTTAAGACCTTGTAAACTCTTTGTCTAGAAAATGGAACAAATGCCAGTAAGAATTTTAAAGGACTGTTAAAGCCTCATGAAAAACTAAACTAGCAGTTAAAGTAAAAGGTGGTAGTCAGTAAGAAAGTCTGAAGACTAAGATTAAGCTCGTAACTATCAACTTTAGGGCTGTGTTGGGTACTATATACTTGACACATGTAACAGTTGATGTATTTGATGGTGGTGATCATGGTCTTAAGAAATTGTTGGGTGTATTCCAAAGCAGTGTCTTAATTGGACGGTGAGCAGAAAACCACTTGCTAGTTTCTGGAAATGTAAATTGACAGACTCAATCA
>NW_007204031.1:0-917 GCF_000164805.1 Carlito syrichta | reverse complement strand
CACAAATCCCATTTCTGTTTTACTGCCTTCTTTCTCAGTCTCCACTTGTGACCTTATCGGAATCTCCCTCTGATCTGTTGACAATGCAAGAGGAGACTTAAGCCTAGTTCACAGATATGCCAGGTTCTGCATGATATGCAGTCACCATCTGAAAGTAGATGGTTGCAGCACTACAACCCCTCCCTGGTATATTCCTGAAGAGCAGCAGTGAAAGGAAATCTTTTCAGTGGACAGAACTTAGGGAAGTGCTGCTGGCTGTGCACTTTGCTTGGAAAGGAAAACAGACAGGCATGAAATTCATGGGCTATTGCCAAATAGTTTGACTGGATGGTTGACTTGGAAGAAGCATGATTGAAAATTGATGATTAAAAAATTGGAGGAAGAGGTATGTGGATAGACCTCCGTGAATGGGAAAAAAAAATTGTGAAGATATTTGTGCCCCATGCCAAAGAGGGTTTTAATAATTAAGTGGATAGGATAACCTATTCTGTGGAAACCTGTTAGCCTCTTTCTCCAACCACCCCTGTCATTGCCTGATGGGCTCATGGACAAAGTTGATGGAGGTCACACATGGGCTTAGCAATATGGATTTCCCTTCACCAAGACTAGCCTGGGTATGGTCACCACTGAACATCCAGGCTTCCAGCAGCAGAGACCCACACTGGTCACAATCCAGCATCACTTCCTAGGGTGATAAGCCAGCCACTTACTGGCAAGTTGCTCACATTAGACAACTTTCACCATGAAAGGAAGAGTGTTTTGTCTCTGTACCCTGGATATGGATTTGCCCTCCTTGCATGCAATGTTTTTGTCTCAACTACCATCCATGGACTTACAGAAATCCTTATCCACAGTATTCAACACAGCATTACTTCTGACCAAGGAACTCACGTCAGAACCAAAGAGGTGCAGGGCTG
>NW_007204030.1:0-834 GCF_000164805.1 Carlito syrichta | reverse complement strand
AAATAAAAGTCACAGTGTGGGGCAATCCTCATGGTTTCTGCCCTCTGTTGCAGTCCAAGGTCAGCATGGTCTGTGCTTAAACAAAGAGGCATTCTACAAAGCCCTGTGACAAAACCCATGGCCAGGCTTCAGGAAAATAATAGCTGGCCACTGAGAGATTAAAACAAATGAGATCAGTTTCCTCATTTCTCCCAGTGCGTCTAGGCAATGAAAACAGGTCACAAAACAAAAAGTGGAATGAAACACTTTAAGAACTCTTAAGGGAAGTACCTTGATACCATAATTTCCTCTATGAATTAAGAGTAAAGTTAAATAAAGAATGGATATCATAAACACATTTGCTTATATTGTTACCCATCAATTATGGTCATATAATACAAATTTAGTGGTTGTTGAGAAGGGAAGTTCTGAGGAAAAGGAGTGTATTTTTTATTCTTGTAAAGAACTGAAAGTCCATGCAAAAGGAACAAAAAGACTTTGATACAACATGAAGAAAAGAAGCAGTTTGAGTTTCATTTAATATTTTGTCTTGTAATGATACAGAGCTGGAATTAACTTTCTATATACAAACTAAATTAAAATGACTGGACTGTCAATTTAAAAATAACTCACTGAGGTTTGTAAATGTTTTAACATCTGTTTCATAATTTAACTCTCAAACGAAATTATCCTAGACTTGAGCCTATACTACTAAATGAAGCCTACTCATTCTGTGTGCTGTTTTGGAATCTTAAAATAACGGTATACAAATAAAAGCTTAGAAGTCATCCTAGTCCACAACTTGCCTGCTAGGAAAAGATCCCTGACAGACATTTTCACTTTTTAATAGGCTCT
>NW_007204029.1:0-965 GCF_000164805.1 Carlito syrichta | reverse complement strand
TTATATTGTTACCCATCAATTATGGTCATATAATACAAATTAGTGGTTGTTGAGAAGGGAAGTCTGAGGAAAAGGAGTGTATTTTTTATTCTTGTAAAGAACTGAAAGTCCATGCAAAAGGAACAAAAAGACTTTGATACAACATGAAGAAAAGAAGCAGTTGAGTTTCATTTAATATTTTGTCTTGTAATGATACAGAGCTGGAATTAACTTTCTATATACAAACTAAATTAAAATGACTGGACTGTCAATTTAAAAATAACTCACTGAGGTTTGTAAATGTTTTAACATCTGTTTCATAATTTAACTCTCAAACGAAATTATCCTAGACTTGAGCCTATACTACTAAATGAAGCCTACTCATTCTGTGTGCTGTTTTGGAATCTTAAAATAACGGTATACAAATAAAAGCTTAGAAGTCATCCTAGTCCACAACTTGCCTGCTAGGAAAAGATCCCTGACAGACATTTTCACTTTTTAATAGGCTCTAATTGACAGAGCATTTTTCCTTACAGACTCTTCTACAGATGAGTTCATGCTCTACCTTACAGTACAAACAGGAAGAAAAGAAAAGAAAGTGTTTTTTTATTATTTAGAGAATTCTTTATTAGTTTCTGTAATCAAACCCATGTAGATAAGACCTTACATATTTAATACAGTGCATTACCCCTGTACAAATGAAAAAAAAAATAAGTTTAATGTTTCTAGAACAATATGGCTGTTAATTTCTGTACTATGCCAACTCAACACAGTAAACTGGGATACTTTTTCCAAAGTTGACAGCACAGCTAAAGTTTCCAAAAATTCAAATTATGTATATGTGTGTATATATATATATAGACCAATAATAGCAGTATGTTATGCACCAATAGCAGCAATAGCTTTTCCAGGTTCTGCAGTCATCTGACAAAATTATAGAAACATCCAGCACACTCCATTTAAAACAAAGGGGGGGAGAAGGAAGG
>NW_007204028.1:0-881 GCF_000164805.1 Carlito syrichta | reverse complement strand
TTCCACAGTGCCACCGCCATCTGGGCAGGTGGTCCAAGGTGGCCCAAGTGTCTTTCAGTTTCCACCTTTCCTTTTTCTTTCATTTCTTCTAGTTGTATAAACACTGGGGACAGCAGCCGGTGACAGAAATCAAGGAGGGAGATGGCCACAAGCAGGGTGTGGAGAGTGTCTGGGGTTGTGTGTCCGGGGACTGCCCTGCATTTGCCCCAGGCCGATCCCCTCTTTCCTTCCTTCCTTTTGTTTCTTCCTTTCTTGGGTCCTTGAGAGTGGAATCGAGGGAGTAACTGGCACCCTTTCCCCAGAGGGGCATATGGTGTCAGGCAGCAGAGAAGGGGGTGAGGCATGGGAGCGACAAGGCCATCTTGGATGACAGGGACAATATCCAGAGATGTGTGAGCAAAATGAGTCAGCCAACAGCCTCTTGACTGAATGCCCGGCTCCCCCGAGCTCTTCTCACTGCCTTGTCGGGTGACGGGGTCCACGCTTCCATATCCTCGCGTGGCAGGGAGGGTGATCCTACATTCCAGCATTCAGGAGTCAGTGAGGCAGAGCAAGACGTTGCCATGGGCCAGGTTGCTGATGGAACTTGCTCTTGCCTGAGAAGGTGTGCGAGAACCCAGAGAGGAAGAGAACGGTGAGCCAGCATCCAGACGAGAGCACGGGGGAGCTTAGACACTCGCAGGACTCACCAAGCGGGTGGGTTGAAGGGTGGCCCCAAAGAATACGCCTTAACCCTGGAAGCTGTGAGCATGACCTTATTTGGTAAATGAGATTTTGCAGGTGTAATTATGTTACAAGTGAGATCATCCTGGACTTTTAAGTTGAGCCTTGAAAGTAACAACAAGTATCTTTAAAAGAAGAGCAGGAGAGAGATTTGGATA
>NW_007204027.1:0-651 GCF_000164805.1 Carlito syrichta | reverse complement strand
TTCCAGCATTCAGGAGTCAGTGAGGCAGAGCAAGACGTTGCCATGGGCCAGGTTGCTGATGGAACTTGCTCTTGCCTGAGAAGGTGTGCGAGAACCCAGAGAGAAAGAGAACGGTGAGCCAGCATCCAGACGAGAGCACGGGGGAGCTTAGACACTCGCAGGACTCACCAAGCGGGTGGGTTGAAGGGTGGCCCCAAAGAATACGCCTTAACCCTGGAAGCTGTGAGCATGACCTTATTTGGTAAATGAGATTTTGCAGGTGTAATTATGTTACAAGTGAGATCATCCTGGACTTTTAAGTTGAGCCTTGAAAGTAACAACAAGTATCTTTAAAAGAAGAGCAGGAGAGAGATTTGGATAAACTCCCAAAAGTGGGATGGCTGGATCACAGAGTGCTCCTCTCCATGTGTCTTGTCTGATCCAAGTATTGCCACCTCCATCTCTTTTTTCATCTGATGTCTTTCCCCATCCCTTCGCTTTCAGGCTATGAGCATCCTTACATCTAAAATGAGTCTCTTGTACACAGCTTATAGTTTTTTGTTGTTGTTGTTTGTTTTGTTTTAATTCATTCAGCCACTCTCTGTCTTTTGATTGGAGAAATTCCAAGTTCATTGTGGCACTCACTACAATAACTAAGTGTGGAAGCAGACG
>NW_007204026.1:0-842 GCF_000164805.1 Carlito syrichta | reverse complement strand
CAGACATGGGAACTGGGCTACTACACAGAAAGCAAGAAAGAATACATCTGCCAAGCTCAGTGGCTCAGACTGTGATCCCATGCCTTGGGAGGTTGAGGTGAGTGGATTGCCTGAGCCCGTGGGTTCGAGACACACCTGGGCAACTTGGTGAGACCTCATCTCTACAATAAATCAAAAAAATTAGCCAGGTGTGGTAGCTCATGCCTGTAGTTCCAGCTATTTGGAAGGCTGAGGCGGAAGGATCACCAGAGCCCAACAGGTCGAGGTTGCAGTGACCAGAAGCAGCTACTGTACTCCAGTCTGGGTGACAGAGTGAGACTCCAACTCAAAAAACAGAAACAAAAACAAAACAAAACAAAACAAAAAAGAGTACATCTGAAATACAGAAGATCTCTCAGAGTGTCTCTTACTATCCCCATGCTCTAGGATTAAGTTCAGTGCAAAACTAAATCCAACCCAGGCCCAGTCCTTTCAGAAAAAAAGATTGGGTTTGGATCACCCTGCAAGGTAAAGAACCACAACCAGCTGGAGTTCCTGCTGAAGAGAAAGGGAATACAGAATGAGCAGCAAACAAAGGTAGCTCCAAATGGCAGCTATGATTACGTGACCAGTCACAGAAACCAGGACTGATATTGTCAGAGTATTTCCTCCTTATTTTATTCTGAACACGTGTGTGTGTGTGTGTCAACCAAGTATCTCTGTTTTCTTTCTCTCTTATTTATGTCACAGTATTAAGTTATAGGATATAAGAAGAATAAACGAAGGACTGTCTTCATTTATTGGTGCTGCTATATCAAGGCATCTGAGACTGGGTAATTTATAAGGAACAGAAAATTACATTT
>NW_007204025.1:0-1082 GCF_000164805.1 Carlito syrichta | reverse complement strand
CCTGTCTGACACCCGCCCATCATCTTGGAAAAAAATGCCATCAAACTCTCCTCCCTGTGATCCACCTTCAGTTTTTTCTTCCTGAGCTCAACAAAGTTCCAGCTACTTGGAAGGCTTTTGTCTGAGCGCAGCAGTTGGAGGCTGCAGTGTTTGTGACCGTCTACTCTGTGCGACTGAATTAGACTCTGACTCTAACAATCAAACCCCAAAATAAGAAAAAACCCTAGAAAAATGAAAAATGTATAATGTTGGAAAAATCATGAAGAAACAGGCATTACGTATGTTTATACTGTTAGAAGTGTGTGTTAGACTTTACAATTGTGAAACACTTTGGGGTTAGCCTACAGTATAGAAACTGCAATCTTAGGAATACATTTGAGAGAAGTCATCCCCTATGTAATGAAAAGACATGGACTATAATAGTTATGTCATCACAGTTTCATAGCTACGTTCTTACAACCATAGAAATGTTCATCCACAAGTTTGAAAAATATATTTGAGGTTTATCAGAAAATGATGAAAAATGAATAATGTACATTAACATGATTGCATGTAGAAAACCAAATTTTTATCAAAACCAAATTCATGCTTACCATGATATAACCTCATGTACTGCGATAAAAGAAGTAAAACAAGCTACTTTTTTGGAAATACATACAAATATGCTAAAATGAGTTTAAAATATAATACCCTGATAATTAAGTTAATATTTAGCTTCACCTAAATGCCAGAAATTTAGTTTCTTTAGCCAGATAGTAAGCATAAAAAGAACAAGTTTATTATGATTTTAGTATGCTTCCTCCATTAAAAACTTAAGGTTAAATGATTGCAAATTAGAGAATATAATTAAGAAACCTATACCCCTATAGTAATGAATATAGAAAAGGCCAAAATCACTTCTGTTGCTATTTCTAACAATACGCAAAAATGTAGTGTTCAATTTAACTTGGTTTTTGCTAAGACTTTGTCATGCCTGTGTTCATCAGTGATATTTGTCTGTGGTTTTCTTTGTGTTTTCTTCGCGTGTGTCTGTCTTGTTTTGCTAAGAGAGTAGTTCTGGGCTCATATAGTCAGTTTGGAAT
>NW_007204024.1:0-1407 GCF_000164805.1 Carlito syrichta | reverse complement strand
CGCCTGTGTGGCAGTTTTATGAAATCATTAATATCCCAGGATCTTTCCAACTTTCTCTTCACCATCCTGGGTATTTAGCTTTTACTATAATGGTCATGACATGGCTGATGCATCTCCAGGTACCATGTCTGTGATCCATCCAGGGAGAATGGGGCAAAAGCCTTGTCTCTTCTCTGGTGTTGATTTATTTAGGGAGGCAAGTCCTTCTCAGGGATTTCTGCTTCCATCTCATGGACTGGAAATATGAAACTTGGCCACCCTATATGCAATGGAATTAGAGGGTCTGAGTATCTCACTTTCCAGCTGCTATAGAAGCATTTTTGACTAAAATTGTATTTATTAGAATAAATCATGTCTTGATATGCCTGCGGTAGTCCTGGTTTACACTGGGAACACTCACATAATCATTCACAGGGTTCCTTTTAGCCTCCAATGCCTCAGGATGATAAATTATGTGGCTAAACTTTCTGTAATAGAGCTGGAAATGGAAGTGTTGAGCAAACCAAACTTTAGTATCTGTTGTACTCCAGCAACCAAAATCACTGAAAATCACTGTAAATCTCAATTTACAGTCTTTCATGAAACACCAAGGAGTGTAAATTTATAACACTCCCAACTTCTTTCAAATTTTCCATGTCATTTCTCTTGCTGTCAGTATATCTCACATGCATGACTGATGCCCTGAAGTGCTTCTACTCTTCCAATGTAACATTAAGAAAAGTCCTCTTTCTAACTCTGTCCATGTAGCCTTCCTTCTCTCCTCTCCCATCCTCTGTCTGTCCCAAGCCTTTGTCCTGGAGTTCACTTGGGTTCTACGCTCACTTTAATGTTCCCCTTGCCCTATTCCACAGAAGAGTGAACTCTGCTGCATCTCTCATCCCCACCTCCCAATGAAAAAGCATTATCAGCCGAGCTCGGTGGCTCAGCCTGTAATCCCGTGCCTTGGGAGGCTGAGGTGAGTGGATTGCCTGAGCCCACGGGTTCGAGACCCGCCTGGGCAACTTGGCGAGACCTCATCTCTACAATAAATAAAAAAATCAGACAGGCTTGGTAGTGCGCGCCTGTAATTCTGGCTACTTGGAAGGCTGAGGCAGAAGGATCGCCGCAGCCCAGTGGGTCGAGGCTGCAGTGGGTGGAAGCGGCCACTGCACTCCAGTCTGGGCGACAGAGTGACATTCCAACTCAAAAAAAAAGAAAGCAAAAAGAAAAAGAAAAAGCATTGTCTATTTGTTTGGCACAGTTTCTATTGACAACCATCTTGTAACAAGGTGAGGGTCAATCGGAAACCAAGAAGGGAAGGGCCCAGGAGAAGAGCCCTAGCTCCTGATTGTCCTACGCCTAGAGCCCAACCTACCCATGGAGTTCCAGAAGTGTGAGGTGATAAGTATTGTTCAAGCCCATTGAATC
>NW_007204023.1:0-792 GCF_000164805.1 Carlito syrichta | reverse complement strand
TCACATGCATGACTGATGCCTGAAGTGCTCTACTCTTCCAATGTAACATAAGAAAAGTCCTCTTCTAACTCTGTCCATGTAGCCTTCCTTCTCTCCTCTCCCATCCTCTGTCTGTCCCAAGCCTTTGTCCTGGAGTTCACTTGGGTTCTACGCTCACTTTAATGTTCCCCTTGCCCTATTCCACAGAAGAGTGAACTCTGCTGCATCTCTCATCCCCCACCTCCCAATGAAAAAGCATTATCAGCCGAGCTCGGTGGCTCAGCCTGTAATCCCGTGCCTTGGGAGGCTGAGGTGAGTGGATTGCCTGAGCCCACGGGTTCGAGACCCGCCTGGGCAACTTGGCGAGACCTCATCTCTACAATAAATAAAAAAATCAGACAGGCTTGGTAGTGCGCGCCTGTAATTCTGGCTACTTGGAAGGCTGAGGCAGAAGGATCGCCGCAGCCCAGTGGGTCGAGGCTGCAGTGGGTGGAAGCGGCCACTGCACTCCAGTCTGGGCGACAGAGTGACATTCCAACTCAAAAAAAAAGAAAGCAAAAAGAAAAAGAAAAAGCATTGTCTATTTGTTTGGCACAGTTTCTATTGACAACCATCTTGTAACAAGGTGAGGGTCAATCGGAAACCAAGAAGGGAAGGGCCCAGGAGAAGAGCCCTAGCTCCTGATTGTCCTACGCCTAGAGCCCAACCTACCCATGGAGTTCCAGAAGTGTGAGGTGATAAGTATTGTTCAAGCCCATTTGAATCAGATTTCTCTTCCTGTAAGCAAAGACATCCTAACAAATACACTGATTT
>NW_007204022.1:0-1095 GCF_000164805.1 Carlito syrichta | reverse complement strand
TAGAGCCCAACCTACCCATGGAATTCCAGAAGTGTGAGGTGATAAGTATTGTTCAAGCCCATTGAATCAGATTTCTCTTCCTGTAAGCAAAGACATCCTAACAAATACACTGATTTTTGTGTGCAACTAAGTCCCAGCAGAGTCTTCTCTCCTTTGACAGTCGTGAAGAAGATGCATTTAACATTTTGTGAGTTAATTTTTTTAGTCTTATAATTTAATATATGTTTATTTTGTTCTTGTTTAAAGTGTATAACCAGGCCAGGCTCAGCCTGTAAGCCCAGTACTTTGGGAGGCTGGGGTGAGTGGAATCCCTGAGCCTGTGGGTTCGAGACCCAATTGGACAACTTGGAGAGACCTGTCTCTACAATAAATCAAGAAACGAGCGGGTTGTGGTAGCATAAGCCGGTAGTTCTGGCTACTGGGAAGGCTGAAGAAGAAGGATAGCCTGAGCCTGGCAAGTCAACATTGGGATGGCTGTGAGTATGCCACTGCACTCCAGCCTGGGCAACAGAGTGAGACTCCAACTCAAAAAATAAAAAAATAAAAGTAAAAAGCGTATAACCGGAAAGCACAATTTTAATTTTTGTTTTGTTTTTAACAATTATGGGCAGCGGCCCTTTAAAAATTTGGGAAAGGAAGTAAATACCCTGTTAAATGGGTAGAAAGGAAGTAAATGTCCTCTAATGTAGATACATATCTGCCGCTCTTTGCTAAGCCATTTTAAAATCAAAGCTAGTGCCTCACTAAGCTGGCATTTGTGAGAATGGTCACTCAAGTCTCCATGATGAGGAAAAATAAGTCATGTGTGTACATGATGAGGAGATGTCTTAGGAATACACAGGCCCAGGAGGAAAATAAAACCAGAACACCATGGCTGAGACATTAATTTGGCTTCAAGAATATGAAGGTCCAGTAAGTGACTACTTTGAAAGCCAAACACTCTTACTGGCCTTGCAGAGCTACTAGTGTTCACAGAATGAGTGCAGGCCATCTGTCTGATAAAGCAAGTTATGAAGGGAAGGAATTTGGTGTCAAGTGGCTGCTGGAGACCAGCAGAAGCACAAACAACAAGGCCCAAGTGGAAACTCTCATGCT
>NW_007204021.1:0-1316 GCF_000164805.1 Carlito syrichta | reverse complement strand
AGTTTCAGATAATATTGAAACACCTCTGTATGCTTCTGGAGTGCAGCTAATGTTTACATTCATAGTATAAACTGATTTTAAATAGGTATAATAAGGGACTTGAAAAGTAAAGTATATGCAGGATTAGAATAAGAATGATAATGTCAAAATTCATTAGCCTTCAGGAGCATCATTTAGTAATACTTGACTCTACATAAATAATCATAATGATATATGGCTTTATTTTACTCCACATCTCCTGAATTGCTTAGTAGAATATAGTAGAGAAAAAAATTGTTATTAAGAAAAATGACTTAAAAAATCTGATGTGTTGAACTTGTATTATATTTACCACAAAATAGATAAATTTACTCAATTTCCAATCATTGTTTTATTCAATAAATATTGTGACCCAGATTATGACAGGTAATTTGCTTAGTTCTGGAAATTCAGTGAATTGAACAGAAGACAAAGGAGACATGATGACCACTTTAATGGATTTTTCAGACCAGTTAGATCATAATTGTTTACTAGTGAAAGAGGTTTAGGAAAACTAAGATAAGTGAATGTTCTTATTTGTAGAATTCACAGATGCCCAGCTTATGAATAATAAACATGATTCAGAAATAAAACCCATGTTGCATGCCCATCAAGAACAACTCAGATCTCTTCTATCTCTCCTGCAGCCCTCTCTTCTTTTCTCTACCCTCATCTTTTATAACTCCTTTCCCAACCTACCTTCTTTCTGTTCTCATGCCTGCTGGTGGGTATGTGCAGGGACTTATTCCAGACTTCATTATGCAAAAAGCATGTGGACAGTAGTGACGTACACGAAGAGACTGAAAACCAAAGCAATCCCAGTCCCTTATTCCTGCCTGAAACTCTTTGCCTTAGTTGATGAACTCTTTGAATAGGATCCATGGTGAAACCTGGTATCTCCAGTGGAATCCCATGACAAAACATCTCTCCTCAGATTCTAGTCTCCCTTCTCTTAGCATTGGAGTTTCATATGAACTTTGACCATTTTCCAGCAATCCCGTATTTCTATTTTGTCATGTTTAAGTGGATATTTCTTACTGTTTGGGTTTGACATCTATTGAGTGTTTATCAGTTTTTACCTATGTTGCAATATTTTAAACAGTAACATTACAGGAAGTCAAAAATCTGCTAGGATTGATGAGGGGTTTGAATTGTTGAATTCAGAAATAGTAGAACTGAAAATGAAGCATCCAAGGAATGCAGAGAAGGTGTGTTACAGGTGAATTGAACTCTGGAGAAAGTCTTATTGCTGCGTAATTGGACTGGGGACACAGGAAAGAGAGCATGTAGAGGCACTG
>NW_007204020.1:0-1014 GCF_000164805.1 Carlito syrichta | reverse complement strand
GATTCAGAAATAAAACCCATGTTGCATGCCCATCAAGAACAACTCAGATCTCTTCTATCTCTCCTGCAGCCCTTCTCTTCTTTTCTCTACCCTCATCTTTTTATAACTCCTTTCCCAACCTACCTTCTTTCTGTTCTCATGCCTGCTGGTGGGTATGTGCAGGGACTTATTCCAGACTTCATTATGCAAAAAGCATGTGGACAGTAGTGACGTACACGAAGAGACTGAAAACCAAAGCAATCCCAGTCCCTTATTCCTGCCTGAAACGCTTTGCCATAGTTGATGAACTCTTTGAATAGGATCCATGGTGAAACCTGGTATCTCCAGTGGAATCCCATGACAAAACATCTCTCCTCAGATTCTAGTCTCCCTTCTCTTAGCATTGGAGTTTCATATGAACTTTGACCATTTTCCAGCAATCCCGTATTTCTATTTTGTCATGTTTAAGTGGATATTTCTTACTGTTTGGGTTTGACATCTATTGAGTGTTTATCAGTTTTTACCTATGTTGCAATATTTTAAACAGTAACATTACAGGAAGTCAAAAATCTGCTAGGATTGATGAGGGGTTTGAATTGTTGAATTCAGAAATAGTAGAACTGAAAATGAAGCATCCAAGGAATGCAGAGAAGGTGTGTTACAGGTGAATTGAACTCTGGAGAAAGTCTTATTGCTGCGTAATTGGACTGGGGACACAGGAAAGAGAGCATGTAGAGGCACTTCTGACTGTCCTGTGTTCTGCGTTATTATTCCTCTCTCCCCATCTAAAGAAATAATTTTTTTTTTTAAGTTGGAGATCTGGAGTGCAGTGGCATGCTTCCGGCCACTGCAACCTCGACCTGCTGGTCTCCAGCGATCCTTTCACCTCAGTTTTCCAAGTAGCCATAACTACAGGCATGCACTACCCCACCTGGCTAATTTTTGATTTATTGTAGAGACGAGGTCTCACCAAGTTGCCTAGGTGGGTCTTCAACCCGTGGGCTCAGGCAATCCACTCACTTCGGCCTCCCAAAG
>NW_007204019.1:0-1428 GCF_000164805.1 Carlito syrichta | reverse complement strand
CAGCTCAGGAGATGCTGAGCACGGCCCCCCTCACAATACAATTTAATATAACAGAAAATGGACACCCGCGTGTAAAATCGAGGGCGCAAACTCCCCGCTGACCCCTGCCCCGGCCACACCCTAAACCATAAAGAGACATTTCACATCACTCTCCAATTCCACCTCCTCCCCCAAATGCATGGGATCCTGTCCACCCAGTGCAGGCGGGGCCTGCTGTTTCCCTCTATCCTCCCTTGGCTGAAGAGCGCAGACACGGAGGCATTTGTAACTTGTGCTCGAGCCCACGTGACAACTCAACCGCTCTGTACTGTACACTCACATTCACACACTCGCACACACACTCCAACTACTCTGCCCAGCTGCACTCTCAGAACCCTGCTGAGGCTGGGCTGGGTGGCATCCCAGTGTATTGTTGAAAGGGCACTCAGCCTAGCCTCTTCTGATGCACAACCAATAAATGGACATGGAACTTTACACAAACTTTTGGCCACCCTGCCAAACCTTTAACCAATGGAAAGACCAAAAGAGCCAAGACCATAGAAAAAATGCAATGCCATACCGTAACACTAATTATTTTTAAATTGGGTGGAATCATTCTGAAGAATAAAGCATTGCGCGTATGCAAATAGCTGAACAGCTGATCCTTACGTATTTTTAATATTACAATTTCCAGGTTTGGAAATTCATGAAAGTTATACTGCTGTCCTTATTAACAAACTGCGGAAGAAATGGTGTTAAGACTTAAAGATTTCCTTTACCTTTCCATCTTCTTACATCTCTAGTGATTGTTTAGGTCCATAGATTTATTGTTAAGCAAGGAAAGAAATGTCACTGTGACTCACACTTTCATTAGGTTGATTCGAGTTGAGTATCTAAAAACAAAAAGTTCACCCCTGCTAGATTATTCATCTAAGTTACTTCCTGAATGTGTCATTTGATCCTCAAAACAACAGATAAATGAATATCTTTCCCTCAACTGCAGAAATGAGACACTGTAGCTTAAAAACATGACAATGTGTTCAAGGTATATTGCTAAATCTGTTTGAAGAACTCTGCTGGTCTATAGACCCTAATCTCATGTTGTTGATATTTTGCCACTCTGCCTGCTTAAAATAAATATTCATGTCTAAGAAATGAACACTTACATCTAATGAAAAGTCAAAATAATATTCACAGCATAATTATTTGCTATTTCGTTTACTATTTTTATATCCACTGACAGTTTTTAACACGTACACTTTGGCACAATTACCTGAGAAAAAAACCTCGAAGCAAAATGAAAAATTGCCATAACTACTCTGTCATTATGTGTAGTTCAAATAAAGACAGCTGGGCTACCATTGATTCTTTTGGGTTGGTGATATCTTCTGTCTCTTTTCCTATCAAATGAACTTGAAAACAGGAAAATTAAACTGTTCACAAAAACAG
>NW_007204018.1:0-1383 GCF_000164805.1 Carlito syrichta | reverse complement strand
CATGTTCCTGGCCACATTGTTTCACAGCTGGAATTTCTTTTGCTGGATTTTTTTTCAGATCTGACGCTGAACTTGCCTTTGCTTGTTTTCTTTTCTCCCTCTCAGGATCCCAAGTCCCAAGGTAAGAGAAGTACCTAGGGAGTGAATGCCAGTAAACAGGTCAGCACTGACCGTCTCTATGATCAAACGCATAAAGTTGGATTATTGGTGAATTTCATTTGCCAGGAGTGGCAACAGTATAATCACAGAAGTTCTTCCTCCATCACTGCACCTGCTTGTACAGCTCAAATTAAAACCTGAAACCCCCAAAATTCCACTTCGCAATGGTTTTCAGTGTTGGAGCCTGTGAATTAAAGGCCTCCATTGTTTGCAAGTGTTATTTCCTTGACTTTACCAGTTTCAAAGAAAGAGAATCTTCACTAACTTCTCTACTGATCCTTGTTGATCAGATCAACTTTGTTTTGGATTCCTATTGAATCAAAGACAAACAGACTCATTTAATCACTCTCATGTGTAACTTTGTTTCAGTTCAGATTCTCACTGTGCTTCTATTTCCTTGTTATAAAGACTATTAGGCAGTTGGGGGAAATACAGAAATTACCCTAAATTCTATTCACTAAATATCAAAATTTTCAGACAAATTTTTTCAATTGTAAAATACTTTGGGACACCAAGTAATTATATGCAAATAAAACCCCGTTGTTGGTTTACTTTCCCTTGTAAATTATAATATAATTACCTGTACTAAGGAGAACTAACAGATTAGCAAGCACTGGAAATCAAAAATATCTCTCAACATCACAAAAATAAAGACAAACATTTATTCTACTAGTGGAGTATTTCAGATTTCAGATAAAACTATTTAATACTTTCCACTTTTTTAATAAGCCATAAAGAATCTCAAGAGTATTTCCTTGGAGACAATGTTCTCGGTTCTTTGTAAATATATGGAAGAGGCTTTCTCCTGTGCCTGCCTCCTCCCTGGGCCATGACTCAGACACCGGGGACTGGGATTAGGGAGTTTCACTCTGGGGCATACTGCTCCTCTTCCTCCCTGGTCCCCCATCTTCCAGTGGGCGGGCAGTTACTGAATCTGCATTTAAACCTCAGATCAGAAACAAACCTACACTCTTCTCCATGTCATGCAATGAGCCCAGAGGCAGACATCGTAGATGTTTTCCTGGGCTCAGCCCACAGCAAACTTCTCTGCCCTTCCTGCCTCACATGAACCCATATGGGGGTTTCTTCCTATAGCAGATGCTTGTACCTGGGCCTGAAAAACCTCCTGCTGGGCAGAGTCCTCTACCCCTGACTCAAAGCTAGAGTTCTGTCTAAGTGACATTAATGTATGGGAGATAAGTGGCTTAGTTATCTCCTGAGCGA
>NW_007204017.1:0-865 GCF_000164805.1 Carlito syrichta | reverse complement strand
ATAAATCTAGCAATTATAATTAATGCCTGTATGCAATTAAAATAAAATGCAGAATCCAAAATATATTTACCTCTCTACTGTATTTACATAGCTGTACTGCCAACTTTCAATTTGATTAATAATGTTTACAAAGCTTCATGTTGAATGTCCATTAATTTGCATACATGTATTTTCATGTTAGAATTTCAAGAATCAGGAGCTATTCCAGAATTAGGAGGAAAATACACATGCTTCCTTTTTTACTCCCATAATTGGGTAAATTGCTGATAAGATGAACCAAATTCTGCACATATTCTTATAAAATGTGTCTTCCATGGTCAGTGCAAATTTCTAATAAATCTGATAAAACTATAGATTTACTAATAAGGGTGGTCAGTGACTAGGACCTGGGTCTGGATACTTTTATAGTTAAGTGCAAAACCATAAAACTTAAAATGCCCAAAGGTACAGTTTATTCATACAATTAGATGACCTAAATTTACACAGTCCTTATAAAAGGCTAATATTTTACTTAGATGAACCAAAGCATTTTAAAAATACTTTTTATCTACTTATTTAAGGCTGAACTATGTGAATCCAATCAGGTCCCTCAAATAGGAATCAAGCTAAGACACCTAGGACTGTCTCTGCCACAGAGGTCACAGGAGTTTACATATTTCTCATAGACTAAAAGTAGTGATGTACAAAAACACTTATGGGCACACAGAAAACGTGTGCATAATAAGCACACCCTGGCTGATAGCCAGAAAAACAATATGGATGCCAAAAGAGCAAGAAATGCCCATATGCTTCTCCTTTCCATAAAAGGATTATGTGCATGTGTACAGAGAACAAAAAACATGGACATTCATATTTAATAATAACA
>NW_007204016.1:0-791 GCF_000164805.1 Carlito syrichta | reverse complement strand
GTATTTTTCATGTTAGAATTTCAAGAATCAGGAGCTATTCCAGATTAGGAGGAAAATACACATGCTTCCTTTTTACTCCCCATAATTGGGTAAATTGCTGATAAGATGAACCAAATTCTGCACATATTCTTATAAAATGTGTCTTCCATGGTCAGTGCAAATTTCTAATAAATCTGATAAAACTATAGATTTACTAATAAGGGTGGTCAGTGACTAGGACCTGGGTCTGGATACTTTTATAGTTAAGTGCAAAACCATAAAACTTAAAATGCCCAAAGGTACAGTTTATTCATACAATTAGATGACCTAAATTTACACAGTCCTTATAAAAGGCTAATATTTTACTTAGATGAACCAAAGCATTTTAAAAATACTTTTTATCTACTTATTTAGGGCTGAACTATGTGAATCCAATCAGGTCCCTCAAATAGGAATCAAGCTAAGACACCTAGGACTGTCTCTGCCACAGAGGTCACAGGAGTTTACATATTTCTCATAGACTAAAAGTAGTGATGTACAAAAACACTTATGGGCACACAGAAAACGTGTGCATAATAAGCACACCCTGGCTGATAGCCAGAAAAACAATATGGATGCCAAAAGAGCAAGAAATGCCCATATGCTTCTCCTTTCCATAAAAGGATTATGTGCATGTGTACAGAGAACAAAAAACATGGACATTCATATTTAATAATAAACAAGTATAACTATTTACATAACCTCATTTCAACCTTTCAACAACTCTATATGGTCAAGAAAAGTGAAAAACTGAGGCTGGGAGAGAGTGAGTC
>NW_007204015.1:0-858 GCF_000164805.1 Carlito syrichta | reverse complement strand
AGTGACAGAGAAGGGAGCAAAGAGGAGTTGAGAGCTTCACCTGTGGAGAAACACAGCTGAGTCCCACGAGCGCAGGCCTGGGAGAAGTATCCCTTGGGATCCATGGCACGGGCTCCCAGAGAGAGAGTCCCTGGCCCCTTCATGCACATGCGTGCATGCACACACGTACACACACACACGCGCGCGCGCGCGCCTGGGGCTAGCCCATTCTCTCAGAATGACAAAGAGCAAGAAACTGGCCAAGTTGGTGGTGGCTCAGACAGGAAACGGTCATCTCTGGCCCTGCAGGCTGGCACAGGGAGCGCAGCAAAGCCCAGGGTTAGCAGGGATAGAAGATGGAGGGCATACCTACCAGAAGGTCAGCTTCCGCCCAGGTGCGATCATTCTTCACCTTGTCTTGCATGTTTGCCTCTCATTGATAGTTCTGATGATGATGTGGGGGATTCCAGGGGGTTCTGGGGGTTCCAGCGTGGACACAATGAACCAGTGACCCTGTGACATGCACTTGCTTTGCGGAGGGAAGGGTGTGGGCTGCATTGACCGGGAGGGACAGAACAAGGGACTGCGGTGTAGTAGGTCCAGCGGGTGGGCCAGTGTTGGACGGCAGCAGTGGTGGATTCCTGGCCGCCCAAATGACATCTCTGTAGATGTGCTCGCAACACTCACAACACTCTAACATTGTGGGATATGGTATGCCACACACACGCTTACCGTATGCACGCTCGATGCTTGCCCTCTTATCCGGCCATGCCCTGGAATCCTTCCGTGACATCCTCCCGTCACCCTCCAATGCAGGCCTCTCTCCAAATTCACCCGACGCTACCACCCCATGTAGGCTGTGCTGCGTGTTTCCCTCTG
>NW_007204014.1:0-744 GCF_000164805.1 Carlito syrichta | reverse complement strand
GGGTTTGTGGTTTGAGACCTGTCCTTCTGGTGGTTCTTCATTGTTTGTGTTCTGAAGTCTGTTTTCTCAGTGTCTGACCTCTCAGGGGTCTGTGTGAAATCCATATTCTTCTTTTGGTTTTTCTTCATGTGTGTAGATTTTTCTCCCCCATATTTTTCCCCCTATTCTTTATTTTCTTTGTTCAGAGATGGCAGGGTTGCTTTCACTTCCGTTTGCTCAATCTCCTATTCTTCCTTATGTGGATCCTGTGACTTTGTTCAATTCTGAAGCTGGACTGTGGGTTGGAGGCTGTACTTTTTAGAGTTTTCAGATTTAATTGAGGGGAAACCTGTGAGTCAAAATCTACCTGCAGATCCCACTATCCACTGACAGGTGTATGGGCACCCTGGAACCCTCTTTCCACTGCCTTATAATCTGTCCATGCAGTGGAGGTATGGGTTTGTTCCCTGGAAGCAAAATGAGGCAAGAAAAAGGAAAATAATAGAAAAGGGAAGGAGAAGGGCAAGAGGAAGGTGGAGAGAGAGAAGAGTAAGAGGGAAAACAGACAGACATACCACATAACAAATGAAAAGAGACACAAAGACAGAAAAGAGTAAAAGAAAAAAACTAAAACATACAGATAATCATACAAACACACAGTTCAACAGTTACCTCCCTATTGATGTACTTTTCCCATACACAAATGGGAAGTCTACAGAATAGGGAAAAAAATCAGTAAATAACAGAAACAAAGCAAGTTCAAAA
>NW_007204013.1:0-802 GCF_000164805.1 Carlito syrichta | reverse complement strand
ATGCAGTGGAGGTATGGGTTTGCTCCCTGAAGCAAAATGAGGCAAGAAAAAGGAAAATAATAGAAAAGGGAAGGAGAAGGGCAAGAGGAAGGTGGAGAGAGAGAAGAGTAAGAGGGAAAACAGACAGACATACCACATAACAAATGAAAAGAGACACAAAGACAGAAAAGAGTAAAAGAAAAAAACTAAAACATACAGATAATCATACAAACACACAGTTCAACAGTTACCTCCCTATTGATGTACTTTTCCCATACACAAATGGGAAGTCTACAGAATAGGGAAAAAAATCAGTAAAATAACAGAAACAAAGCAAGTTCAAAAACGTTATCAAAAGCAGAAAGAGAAAAAACTAAGACAAACAAAAATGAGCAAAACAAACAGACAAAAAATAAAAACAAGGAACCAATGTCGCTCTGTGGTCTTTTCTGTAAGTTCAGTGTCCTTTCAGCTCTGATCTCTAGGTCTCAGTGCAGGCTGATGTGCTCACAGCTTGGGCCAAATGGCCCAGGCCTACTGTGGGAGGAGAGTGGATCAGATCTGGACTCAACTGACTTGCTGCCTGTCAAGTCTACCACTCAGATCTGACCTCTGTGTGTTATGTTCCAGCCTCACAATGAAGAAGAAATCTAGACAGAAATGAATAGTTTTTAAGCCAGTACAGCTAATTTTATTCCTATTCTGTGAAGAGATTACAGGCACAGTCTTTCTTTTTCTAAATAATTCAATCTTTTAGAAATAGGAAAGTTATAGAAACATAGATTTTGAGAATAGCAAAGTTGACTCAGTATTTGATCAAATT
>NW_007204012.1:0-763 GCF_000164805.1 Carlito syrichta | reverse complement strand
TTAAAAAATAATTGAAAGATCATGTCTAGTTTCCATGAGAAATAAAGTTGTAATCAATTAGCATCATCTACCTTTCAATTGGCAGTGAAATACCATTGGGTCTTCTTGTCTTTTATCATAGTGATGCCTGGAAATGTCTTACTGAACACAAATTTACAGTAGTACTTAGCTGTATCTACATAGACTTGCTAAAAGTTGCCTTTGCTTCTTTATTTTTAATCAGGTCATATTTATAAGTCTGCCAACTTGCAGATGTAAGTAACTATTTACAAGTCAAGTTATCATTTATAAAATGCAGGGCCAGAATACATCTCTAAAGTTACTTGCATTTCAACAATATTATTATTCAATGATTTTAATTATAACTTGATTTAAAAACATAAAAGACCTTTTTATTATACTCAAAACCAATCAGCTAATGCATAATTATTGAATACTGTGATTAGGCAGTCTTCTACATACCCAGTGTATAGTAATGAATAAACAGACAAGATTTTTCTTTTAAGAAACTTGTATTTTGGTATATGTGTAGGGGTTAATGGAGTGACTGGGGGTGCATAAAGTACTAAACTTAAAAGTGAGATAACAAATAAACAAGTGTCATGTATTGTTATAATTATTTGACAGCAGGTGGGAGATGTTGACAATAGGAGTATAGAAAAAGCACAAGGAATATAAAGCCAATAATAAGACAAATAGTTATAAGTAGACTTTTTTCAATGAATGTTTAAAAAGAAAAATAAAACATTTATGTAGTATATAA
>NW_007204011.1:0-1225 GCF_000164805.1 Carlito syrichta | reverse complement strand
GGAGACTAAGACCACTGTTAGTTTTGCCACGCTCGTTCCCTCCCTGCCCACCAAGGAACCTGCAATTCTCCAGTGGCTACTAGGGCAACCTGGGTTCCTAAGTGAGAATGACGACAACTCGAATAGAGCACTCCTATGAACATCAAAGTATATTATCTAAGAAAGAAGTGTAATGCAAATTTAAACAGCAAATATCTAACACTGAATCATACACGATTTTCAGCAATGAAGAGCCTAGCCCCTCAAGTAAAGAGAAAAATTAAATCAAGCTATTAAATACAATTTTTGTTTATCTCTGATTTTAAGATAATTTTTTTTTTGGTTGAACCACCATGCCCATCATTGATTTTAAGATAATTTTTAGAGAAAATTTTTCAGTTAGATAATTTTGATACTTTTTATACGTACGTTATCTCATTTCATTTGCACTTTAGGAAAATATCAAGAATGGCCCTGCACTTCGCTAATTTCCTGTTGAATATGTCTCTGGTTCCTCTGTCTTTGATCCCGCATGTTTTATGGCTGCTGTGTGGCTATATATATATATATATAGGCTTTTTTTTAAATTTCAAGTTTGTCACTCGGTGAAGTTTAGGCTTCTATTGAATTTCTTACCCAAGTAGTTAACGTGGTATCCTAGGAATAGTTGTTTAATCCTTACCCCCTTTCTTTTTCTTTTTTTCTTTTTTTTTTTTTTTTGAGTTAGAGTCTCACTCTGTCGCCCAGACTGGAGTGCAGTGGCCGCTCCCGGCCACCGCAACCTCGACCTGCTGGGGTCTGGCGATCCTTCCGCCTCAGCCTTCCTAGTGGCCGGAATTACAGGCATGCGCTAAAACACCAGGCTAATTTTTTGATTTTATTGTAGAGATGAGGTCTCGCCTGCCCGGGCCGGTCTCGAACCTGCGGGCTCAGGCAACCCACTCACCTCAGCTTCCCAAAGGCGCGGGATTACAGGCTGAGCCACCGAGCCGGGCTCCCTTACCCCCTTTCGATCTCCCCCTTCAGATGACCAGTGTTGTCTCATTCTTTGTGTGTGTGTTGGAGTCTCACTCTGTAACCTAGACTCGGGCAATCCTTCCACCTCAGCCTTCCAAGTACCTAGAACTCCAGGCATGTGCTACCATGCCTGGTTTATTTTTGATTTATTGTAGAGACGATGTTTCACCGAGTGGCCCGGCTGATCTTGACCTCCTGGGCTCAGGCACTCCTCTGTCCTAGGCCTCCG
>NW_007204010.1:0-833 GCF_000164805.1 Carlito syrichta | reverse complement strand
GCAGAAGTTAATTCGTTGGTACGATCCCAAGTGTCTAACATTGTTTTTAAGTTATGGGTATTGAGGGAGCTGAAGAGAGTAGCTGCCGGTTCCAGTTTTCATAAAGGAGTCTCCTGTGTTTCTGTGATGATTATAATTTGTTGTTTTACGTTTAGGTCTTTGATCCATTGAGAGTTAATGTGTATGGTGATAATGAGGGGTCCTGTTTGAATCTTGTTCATGTAGTCAGACTTTTCCCAGCAACATGTACTGAATAGGTTCTCCATTCCCCAGTGGTCCTGGAGGTTCCTTCAAAGATGAGTTCGGTGAGAATTTGAGGATTTCACTCTCTGTCCTGACCCATCAGCCTATGGACCTTTTCCAGTAGCAATACCAGGCTGTTTTGATTATTGTAAACTTATACTAAAGTTTCAAATGCGGAAAGTGAGAGTTCCTGCTGTGTATCTTTTGATAAGGATTCTTTCGGCTCTTCATGATTGTTTTAAATTTCATATGAATTCACTATTGTAATTTCCAGGTCTGAGAAGAATGATGTTAACTTATTGGTTTTGTCCCTGTTTCACTCGTTGGCCTAAACGGCTAATTTTTCAATTAAAAGATGTGAGCAAAGTCAGGAAATCCAGCATGTCAGCTTGCCATTCAGGACATCAGCCTCAGAACTGTGACATCATAATGGGCGGGACCTTGACGACTGAGCAAGCCTTCAGTATCAAGGATTTATGTACAGTGCTCTGACAAGAGCGGAAGATATGGTGGATTTTCATTCCCAAGAATTGAAGGAAGCAAGGTGTTCACACCTATCCGAAAACGTCTGCACGGGTAAGTGGCCGTCG
>NW_007204009.1:0-866 GCF_000164805.1 Carlito syrichta | reverse complement strand
TGGGTATTGAGGGAGCTGAAGAGAGTAGCTGCCGGTTCCAGTTTTCATAAAGGAGTCTCCTGTGTTTCTGTGATGATTATAATTTGTTGTTTTACGTTTAGCTCTTTGATCCATTGAGAGTTAATGTGTATGGTGATAATGAGGGGTCCTGTTTGAATCTTGTTCATGTAGTCAGACTTTTCCCAGCAACATGTACTGAATAGGTTCTCCATTCCCCAGTGGTCCTGGAGGTTCCTTCAAAGATGAGTTCGGTGAGAATTTGAGGATTTCACTCTCTGTCCTGACCCATCAGCCTATGGACCTTTTCCAGTAGCAATACCAGGCTGTTTTGATTATTGTAAACTTATACTAAAGTTTCAAATGCGGAAAGTGAGAGTTCCTGCTGTGTATCTTTTGATAAGGATTCTTTCGGCTCTTCATGACTGTTTTAAATTTCTTATGAATTCACTATTGTAATTTCCAGGTCTGAGAAGAATGATGTTAACTTATTGGTTTTTGTCCCTGTTTCACTCGTTGGCCTAAACGGCTAATTTTTCAATTAAAAGATGTGAACAAAGTCAGGAAATCCAGCATGTCAGCTTGCCATTCAGGACATCAGCCTCAGAACTGTGACATCATAATGGGCGGGACCTTGACGACTGAGCAAGCCTTCAGTATCAAGGATTTATGTACAGTGCTCTGACAAGAGCGGAAGATATGGTGGATTTTCATTCCCAAGAATTGAAGGAAGCAAGGTGTTCACACCTATCCGAAAACGTCTGCACGGGTAAGTGGCCTTCCTAGGATGCAGTAGGCAATGTAGTCTTTTTGTTTTCACGCAGAAGTTATTGAGAGGACAGAAAAGCTCCCACAGTGGGAGGTCCCTG
>NW_007204008.1:0-1482 GCF_000164805.1 Carlito syrichta | reverse complement strand
CAATCCACTCACCTCAGCCTCCCAAAGGCGCGGGAATACAGGCTGACCCACCGAGCCCGGCTTCTGTCTGAGATTTATTATTTCTAAAAAGATAGAGTTGAAATAATCATTGTTTTTTTAAACACTAAAAATGTCTGTAATTTATTAATAAAAGTAGTGTAATGATTTGAGTAATGCTCAGCTGCTGTCCTTTAATACCAATAAATCAAGGGGCAGGGAACTGGTAGAAAGAGATTTCTTTCTTTCTTTCTTTCTTTTTTGAGTTGGAGTCCCACTCTGTTACCCAGACTGAGTGCAGTGGCCGCTCCCAGCCACCTCAGCCTCGACCTTCCAAGTAGCTGGAACTGCAGGCACGTGCTACCATGCCCAGCTAATTTTTGATTTATTGTAGAGATGAGGGCTTGCCAAGTTGCCCGGGTGGGTCTCGGACCCGCGGGCTTAGGCAAATCCACTCACCTCAGCCTCCCAAAGTGCTGGAATTACAGGCTGAGCCACCAAGCCCAGCCGAGATTTATTTCTGAATTTGAATCCAGGGAGCAGAACCAGGCTTCTGGGCCTTTTAAAATAGTACTTCTCACCCTTCAAGTTTTACAGTCTGCTTTTATAAGTTCAGGGAAGTTGGTACCTATACATTGACTACATGATTAGCAGAGCATTGTACAGAACTTAAATCACAGTCACATTTTGTCAATAATGGCATTTATGGTCCATATTTTCTGTTGTCAGTTACCAAAGGTATCTCACAGCTTTTATCGGTAACACCAGGCAGGTGCTAATCAAGCTTGCCATAGAGTGAAGGGAGTTAACAAGGCCTAAGATATCATACATTACTACCTATTGTTATATGCAAAAGTTTTACAAATCACAAGACTTACAATTACATTGATACAAAAGTTATACAAATCACAATACTTATTACCATGATATTATGTTATTCAAACCTGATACTTCTAAGAAAAGGGAGTAAATGGGAAATTTACATGTCTCAATTAATTGAGCACAGTCTGCAAACCCGGGCAACTGGGCAAGACCTCATCTCTACTATAAATCAAAAATTAGCCGGCGTGGTAACGTGCCTATAGTTCCAGCTACTTGGAAGACTGAGGTGGAAGGATCCCTGGAGCCCAGCAGGTCGAGGCTGCGGTGGCCAGGTACGTGCCACTGCCCTCCAGCCTGGGTGACAGAGTGAGACTCCACTCAAAAAAAAAAAAAAAAGAATTATTTACATTCCTGCCAGCAGTATAGAAGTGTTCTTTTTTCTCCGCATTCTCACCAGCATCTGGTTTCTCTGTTTTATTAATGATGGCCATTCTTACTGGGGTTAGGTAGTATCTCAATGTGGTATACTGCTGGTGGTAACGCAAACTAGTGCAACCTCTTTGGAAGACTGTGTGTCAATTTCTAAAAGAACTAGAAACTGACCTTCCATATGACCCAGCAATTCCCCTATGGAGAATATACCCAGAGGAACTCAAATCATTC
>NW_007204007.1:0-855 GCF_000164805.1 Carlito syrichta | reverse complement strand
CAGTGAAGGGAGTTAACAAGGCCTAAGATATCATACATTACTACCTATTGTTATATGCAAAAGTTTTACAAATCACAAGACTTACAATTACATTGATACAAAAGTTATACAAATCACAATACTTATTACCATGATATTATGTTATTCAAACCTGATACTTCTAAGAAAAGGGAGTAAATGGGAAATTTACATGTCTCAATTAATTGAGCACAGTCTGCAAACCCGGGCAACTGGGCAAGACCTCATCTCTACTATAAATCAAAAATTAACCGGCGTGGTAACGTGCCTATAGTTCCAGCTACTTGGAAGACTGAGGTGGAAGGATCCCTGGAGCCCAGCAGGTCGAGGCTGCGGTGGCCAGGTACGTGCCACTGCCCTCCAGCCTGGGTGACAGAGTGAGACTCCACTCAAAAAAAAAAAAAAAGAATTATTTACATTCCTGCCAGCAGTATAGAAGTGTTCTTTTTTCTCCGCATTCTCACCAGCATCTGGTTTCTCTGTTTTATTAATGATGGCCATTCTTACTGGGGTTAGGTAGTATCTCAATGTGGTATACTGCTGGTGGTAACGCAAACTAGTGCAACCTCTTTGGAAGACTGTGTGTCAATTTCTAAAAAGAACTAGAAACTGACCTTCCATATGACCCAGCAATTCCCCTATGGAGAATATACCCAGAGGAACTCAAATCATTCTACAAAAAAGATACTCACACACATATGTTTGTTGCAGCTCTATTCACAATAGCAAAAACATGGAACCAACCATGCTACCCATCGAAGCTGGACTGTATTAAAAAAATGTGGTACATATACAAAATGGAATATTATGCAGCCATAAAGGATAAACAAATGGAAT
>NW_007204006.1:0-531 GCF_000164805.1 Carlito syrichta | reverse complement strand
GTGTCTGAATTCTAGCAAGGATTTTAGATAATTGGGCCTATTGCCCCAGTGAAGAAATGACAAAAGGCCTTTTTGTCATTTGGAGTCAGTGATAGCTGGAGTGGTCAGGTTCTTTACATCTTCTCTTCAGTTCATCATGGGATAAGTTATCCTGGTGAGACCGCACCAGGAATCTCCGTGAAACTTCTCCCAGGACTGTGCTCAGTGGGCTTGGCAGTGGGTCTTCAGGGTGAAGCGCTTGGTGCCTCTTTCCTCCCAGTCTCTGCTGCTCAGGAGACCTGGGTGTAGCAATTACCGCACACTTCCCATTCCTCCACCCCTCGAATTTTCTCAATAACTCTGTGCACTGTCTTTGTGTATGTTCGGCATTTCTGAGTCAAACATTCTATGTGAATTTGCACAGCGTGTCCAATAGGGATTTGGGGTAGGGGCGCATGCATGTGTGACTGGGTGCCCGCTTCTGTGTGTCACATCGTGTGCATGATGGGTGCACACTGATATGTGTCTTTTTTGGTGTGGATCCTGTGCTGG
>NW_007204005.1:0-759 GCF_000164805.1 Carlito syrichta | reverse complement strand
TAGCAAGGATTTTAGATAATTGGGCCTATTGCCCAGTGAAGAAATGACAAAAGGCCTTTTGTCATTTGGAGTCAGTGATAGCTGGAGTGGTCAGGCTCTTTACATCTTCTCTTCAGTTCATCATGGGATAAGTTATCCTGGTGAGACCGCACCAGGAATCTCCGTGAAACTTCTCCCAGGACTGTGCTCAGTGGGCTTGGCAGTGGGTCTTCAGGGTGAAGCGCTTGGTGCCTCTTTCCTCCAGTCTCTGCTGCTCAGGAGACCTGGGTGTAGCAATTACCGCACACTTCCCATTCCTCCACCCCTCGAATTTTCTCAATAACTCTGTGCACTGTCTTTGTGTATGTTCGGCATTTCTGAGTCAAACATTCTATGTGAATTTGCACAGCGTGTCCAATAGGGATTTGGGGTAGGGGCGCATGCATGTGTGACTGGGTGCCCGCTTCTGTGTGTCACGTCGTGTGCATGATGGGTGCACACTGATATGTGTCTTTTTTGGTGTGGATCCTGTGCTGCTACCTGTAGGCATTGTTCTCGGCTCAATGTTGGTGTGTACATTCCTGCCACGTGTGTGCAATTCCTAGAGCATGTTTATCGGCTGTGTGTGTGTGTGTGTGTGTTTGTGTGTGTGTCTGCTAGGGGAAATTACGAGTGTCACTTGATTGCAGCGGCAACATTGAAAGAGAGTACAGCTAGCTAGTACTTTTGGCTTCCTGGTCAGTTCTACTTGACTACTTTTCTTTTCTTTCTTTCTTTCTG
>NW_007204004.1:0-1005 GCF_000164805.1 Carlito syrichta | reverse complement strand
CCATCACAGAATTTTCACTGCTGTTATTCTGTTATCAGCTCTTCCTCTTTTCCTCTGTCTCTCCTCATTTTTAAAATCTCTCTATTATAATCTCTTGATGTCTGGATTTGTTGCATGTGAAAGTCATTCTGGGGGCTCTTCATTGTTTGTGTTCTGAATTCAGTTTTCTCAGTGTCTGACCTCACTGGTCTGTGTGAGACCTATATTCTTCTTTTGGTTTTTCTTCATTTGTGCAGATTTTTCCTCCCTACTTTTTCCTTCCCTCCACTTCTCTGTCTTCTTTCATTCTGTTATTCAGGGGTGGAGGGCTTGCTTTTACTTCTGCTTGTTCAGTCTCCTATTCTTCCTTATGTATATCTTCTTGCTTTGTTCAATTCTGGAGTTGGGGGCAGTGCTTTCTGCAGTTTTGTGATTTAATTAAAGGGGGAGCTGTAATTCAAAATGTATCTGCAGATCCCAGTATCCACCGACAAGTATATGGATAATGTGAAACCCACTTCCCACTGCCCTGGAATCTGTCCATGCAATGGGGTTGTACGTTCTTTCCCTGAAAGCAAAATGAGGCTAACAGAGGGAAGAGCATGGAGTAGACAGTGGGGGACAGAGGGAGGCGAAGAGAGAGACGAGTAAGAGAAAACATTTAAAAACTTTTTGAAAATTATTTTGAAACGAATTTTAAGAATTAGTAAAATGTATTATTTTTTATTGTAGTTAGAGAAAACCAGAAACCTACTTTCTTCTGAATGGCAGTTTCAATTAAAATAATTATATTTAGCTGGGTTTCATGGCTCAGCCTGTAATCCCACACCTTGGGAGGCTGAGGTGAATGGATTGCCTGAGCCCGTGGGTTCAAGACCCACCTGGACAACTTGGCAAGACCTCATCTCTACAATAAATCAAAAAGTAGCTGGACATGGTAGTGCATGCCTGTAGTTCCAGCTACTTGGAAGCTGAGTCAGAAGGATTGCAGCAGCCCAGCAGTCGAGCCTGCGGTGGCCAGGAGTG
>NW_007204003.1:0-1669 GCF_000164805.1 Carlito syrichta | reverse complement strand
GCACTAAATGTTCTCACTCATAAGTGGACCTTGAACTATCATCATAATACTATAAGAAAGGGATTGGCAATAGTGGAAAACTGCCAGGAAGGGGGTATGGGATTGGCAGTTGAGGGAAACTACCAGGGGAGTGAGGGCACACCTCATCAATAAGGATACCTGCATAATGAATATTTGTATACCTAACCCTGAATTGTACTTCTCATCTTTCAAATAAAATAATAAAATAAAATAAGAATCCACGTTTAAGGGTGAACACATATCTCTGGTTTTTTCACTTAACAGTTTCACTGAACATAACTGCAAGTTCATCCCTATTGTTACCAATGGCAGCATTTCACTCTTGTGTATGGAGAAATAGTACTCTGTTGTATATATCTGCCCCATTTTTTTATCCACTCATGAATTGATGAATGCTTATGTTGATCCCACAGCTTGACTCCTGTGATTAGTGCTACAGGGGATATAGGATTGCAGAAACCTTCAATGTGCTGATCACATTTCCTATGAAAATATACCCAGCAGTGAGGTGCCAGGTCACACAGTAGGGCTATTTATAGTTTTTTTTAAAGAAACTTCTACAATAATCCACAATGGCTGTACTAATTAACATTCCCACCCACAGTGTGCAAGGGTTCCCTTTCTCCACACCCTCAACAGCACTTGCTATCTTCCATCTTTTTGATAACAGTCATCCTAACAGGTATGAGAGTATAACTCATTGTGGTTTTAATATGTATTTCCTTGAGGATGAGTGATATTAAAAACATTTTAATAGATCTTTTTGCCGTTTGTATGTCTCTTCTTTTGAGAAATGTTTATTCAAGTATTTTTGCCTGATTTTTAAACTGGCTATTTGTTTTCTTACTGTTGGGTTGCTTGAGTTTCTTATATATTTTGGACATGACCTGCTTATCAGATATAAGGTTTACAGATAATTTCTCCCAATTTGTAGGTTGCTTCTTCTCTCTGTCAATCGTATCCTTGGCTGGGCAGAAGCTTTTTAATTTGATGTAGTCCCATTTACCTAGTTTTGGCTTGTGTTGACCATATATTGAGGGTAATATTTTGAAAGTCATTGCCAAAACCTAAGTTGTCAATATTTTCTTGTGTGTGTTTTCTTCTAGTAATTTTATAGTTCCAGGTCTTAAATTTAAGTCTTTAATCTATTTTGATTTCTGTATATGGTGTGAGATAGGGGCCCAATGTCATTTTTCTGCCTGCAGATAGAGAGTTATTTTTACTTACTTCACTTACCAGCTATTTTTACTTACCACTCTGTGTTTTAAAAGAGTGAGGAGAAAGGTTGAATGTAGGGAAGAAAGAGAAGTCAAAAGTGACAAAGAATACCAGTGCAGAATTGAACACCAACTTAGACATATGAGTGTGGCACTGCATTCTCTAAGATGAAGAGTTCTTTTTCCCCTAATCTCCTCCACTCTAATCCATTAATTCTGTCTGCATGTGATACTTTTTTTGGATATTTCTGCCTCTATGACATGGATGTTTCAATTTGGAAAGACAATGTGTGTGTGTGTGTGTGTGTGTGTGTGTGTGCGTGCACACACGTGCACTGCACGTGTATGGAATGTAAATCACTTAGTTGAAAATAGATTTGGAAGTTTAATATATAAATAAATGCAATCATGCATAGATTGAAAAATAAATA
>NW_007204002.1:0-851 GCF_000164805.1 Carlito syrichta | reverse complement strand
TTTTTTTGGATATTTCTGCCTCTATGACATGGATGTTTCAATTTTGGAAAGACAATGTGTGTGTGTGTGTGTGTGTGTGTGTGTGTGTGCGTGCACACACGTGCACTGCACGTGTATGGAATGTAAATCACTTAGTTGAAAATAGATTTGGAAGTTTAATATATAAATAAATGCAATCATGCATAGATTGAAAAATAAATAATTATCTTCACCTTATCCTGAAACTTCGCTACATTTGTTTGAGTAGGCTGTGCCTATAGTCGGGATCAGTTTCATTGAAATAAACCAACCATTCCCTCAAGACCAGCTTTCCTAACCTGGGCTGTCCCCCAAGATCCCCTGCTTGCACTAACTATGTCCAATCCAGAACACTCATTCATTGCAGGCAGGTTTTGTCATTTCTTTATTTTCTTTCAGAATAATTTCATTGATGATAAGAAAATGTATTTTTGAGACTAAAATAGAAAAGAGAGAGAGAGAGAATGCCCAAAGAACTGTTCTTTAGGCCAATTCTGCCCCTTTGCACAAATGTGGTATTCTATATTTTTGTTTGTGTGTTTGTTTCATTTTGCTTTTTTTCAGCTTAAGATGCAGAATGTGCCATGAGATCATTACCATTCTTGTAGAATCTGTAAAAATTTGGGGGTAAAACAGACCGTGTGGGTGTTAGAGTTTTCCAGGTGATCTTTTCATTCATGTGGTTTTGAACTCTATTTTTGAACTCTATTTTTGAATCTGAACATGGCAGAATGGAGGCCCTGTGCGATGTGAACAGCACAAGGGGAAAGATGCCTGGGTGGGAGACCAGGACTCATGTATGACAGTGGGAACTCTGATCATCAGCGGAATAT
>NW_007204001.1:0-1327 GCF_000164805.1 Carlito syrichta | reverse complement strand
ACAAACTGCAAAAAATTGGTGTTAAGACTTAAAAGTTTTTTCTACATTTACAACTTCTTACATCTCTGGTGATTTTTTAGGTCAATAGATTTATTGTTAAACAACGAAAGAAATGTCACTGTGACCCACACTTTCATTATGTTGATTTGAGTTGAGTATCTGAAAACAAAAAGTTTACCCCTGCTGAATTAAAAAAAGTTTACCCCTGCTAAGTTCCTTCCTGAATATAATAGTAATATGTCAGTTTGTTAATAAGTATGTGGCAATGTCATGTCATATTGTTTTGCTATGCCTTTAATTTCTCAAGACTGTTTCGTGTATGTTAAACATTTCTCCTTGGTGAATGTTAAGAATAGATAGTTCATATATATCCTGCAGGGGATAAGAGACATCGATGTGCTACAATACAGCTAATTATGTGAGTTCTGTCTAATGTCTTATTTATGCAAAGCAAGGAAGAGCTTTAGACTGGCCTGGGAGCCTCTAATAAGCATCACATTGATGATACAATTATTCAACTCCATACCTTACCATTTCCATGACTCACACACTGAAAGTCCAACTCTCACACTTCAGACTCCTTAAAAATTGTTTATCTTGTTGGCCATTTTTGTTAGCTGAGAGAAATATTATTAGACATATATAATACCTGTAAATATTATTTGTAGAAAATAAAATATATATTTTGGCCTGGAAAAATTATTTTTTTTATAAAATACACCAGTCTCGGTGTCTTAGCCAGTAACACTAGCATATTGGGAAATCAAGGTAAGAGATTGCCTGAGCCCTCAAGTTTTAGATAAGCCCGGGCAACTTGGTGAGTCCTTGTCTCTACAATAAGTAAAAAATTAGCTGGGTATGATTGCGTGCACCTTTAGTTGCAACTACTTGCAAGACTGAGGTGGAATGATCACCAGAGTCCAGCAGCTCCATGTTGGGGTGGCCATGAATGCACCACTGGGTGATAGATTCCAACTCAGAAAAAAGAAAAGAAAAAAAATGCATGCAATTAGATTTCATATAATTTACCAGTAGCAAGCAATAAAAAGTAGTCTTACAAAAATCAAGTGAGATGCTCTCAAAATTTGCAGGCTCTTCTGTCTTGTACAAGGAGGATGATAAGTTATTTTTTAGTTGTGGCCTTAGAAGAATACAGTTATTTCTCTGCATATCCAATTTTTCTTTCACAATCTAGAAGGTGAAATGGAAAGTTTCTGTATCTGTGTCTTCAAAATTTATTGCTTTATACCCAATTTTATTTTATTGTTATTCAGAATGATTTCTCCTCAATAAAAAATAATATAAATGAAAAACTGAAGAAAACTGA
>NW_007204000.1:0-799 GCF_000164805.1 Carlito syrichta | reverse complement strand
ACACTAGCATATTGGGAAATCAAGGTAAGAGATTGCCTGATCCCTCAAGTTTTAGATAAGCCCGGGCAACTTGGTGAGTCCTTGTCTCTACAATAAGTAAAAAATTAGCTGGGTATGATTGCGTGCACCTTTAGTTGCAACTACTTGCAAGACTGAGGTGGAATGATCACCAGAGTCCAGCAGCTCCATGTTGGGGTGGCCATGAATGCACCACTGGGTGATAGATTCCAACTCAGAAAAAAGAAAAGAAAAAAAATGCATGCAATTAGATTTCATATAATTTACCAGTAGCAAGCAATAAAAAGTAGTCTTACAAAAATCAAGTGAGATGCTCTCAAAATTTGCAGGCTCTTCTGTCTTGTACAAGGAGGATGATAAGTTATTTTTTAGTTGTGGCCTTAGAAGAATACAGTTATTTCTCTGTATATCCAATTTTTCTTTCACAATTTAGAAGGTGAAATGGAAAGTTTCTGTATCTGAGTCTTCAAAATTTATTGCTCTATACCCAATTTTATTTTATTGTTATTCAGAATGATAATCTCAGTCAATAAAAAATAATATAAATGAAAACTGAAGAAAACTGACTTTCCAACAAGAACACAGAGCTGTGGTGACTCACAATTGAGCAGTTTTAAAACCCTAGAGACAGCTGTTGGTCAGTGATAAAAACTCAGTGGAAGTTGACATCAGGAACAAAGAAACAGAAAGCAAACTACATTATCTAACAGTAATAAAACATAATTTCTGAAAAGATAGCATTGGTAGAAGCCATTGGATAAAATCTATCATGCTCTAAATA
>NW_007203999.1:0-921 GCF_000164805.1 Carlito syrichta | reverse complement strand
CCGGGCACTTGGTGAGTCCTTGTCTCTACAATAAGTAAAAAATTAGCTGGGTATGATTGCGTGCACCTTTAGTTGCAACTACTTGCAAGACTGAGGTGGAATGATCACCAGAGTCCAGCAGCTCCATGTTGGGGTGGCCATGAATGCACCACTGGGTGATAGATTCCAACTCAGAAAAAAGAAAAGAAAAAAAATGCATGCAATTAGATTTCATATAATTTACCAGTAGCAAGCAATAAAAAGTAGTCTTACAAAAATCAAGTGAGATGCTCTCAAAATTTGCAGGCTCTTCTGTCTTGTACAAGGAGGATGATAAGTTATTTTTTAGTTGTGGCCTTAGAAGAATACAGTTATTTCTCTGCATATCCAATTTTTCTTTCACAATTTAGAAGGTGAAATGGAAAGTTTCTGTATCTGAGTCTTCAAAATTTATTGCTCTATACCCAATTTTATTTTATTGTTATTCAGAATGATAATCTCAGTCAATAAAAAATAATATAAATGAAAAACTGAAGAAAACTGACTTTCCAACAAGAACACAGAGCTGTGGTGACTCACAATTGAGCAGTTTTAAAACCCTAGAGACAGCTGTTGGTCAGTGATAAAACTCAGTGGAAGTTGACATCAGGAACAAAGAAACAGAAAGCAAACTACATTATCTAACAGTAATAAAACATAATTCTGAAAAGATAGCATTGGTAGAAGCCATTGGATAAAATCTATCATGCTCTAAATAGAAATAAATAGCCTTTTCCCAGTTTGCTAACCATGGAAGAAATGTCTGTCTATGCAGTAGAAGTACTGAAAAACACACAAACACATGCTACTCACATCTGCTTCTCCAATATGAACTGTTCATTGTGAAATTTCATGATGGGGACTTTTGAAAGTGGCATGGCATAGAATACAATGCCTTACTAA
>NW_007203998.1:0-1660 GCF_000164805.1 Carlito syrichta | reverse complement strand
CATTTGCCTGTGTTTTCAGGATGCAATGATAATTAACAGGCTGTCATTTTCAAACAGTATTAGCACATCATTTCCCCCCCTTTTTTTTCTTTTTGTCCAGTGTCATTTGCAGAAATTTCAGCCTTTCGCCTCCTCCCCTCCCCCACAGCTTTCTCAGTTGCAGTTGTTACTTTGTACATTGTCATTTAATATGGAGTCTGCTCCCAAACCAAATTCATTTTCATCTATTTTGTCTGCTCTTCTAAGGTTTTAGTGTCTCAGAGGATCCCACAATCACATGGAAGTATCTTCTGTCTTAATATATGTAGATCACAATAAGAATAAAAATCAAAACTATAATATGTCGAACTGGAGATTTGACTTTAATAGTTTTGACTTTTCTCTCAAGCATTTTACTCTGTTACTATAAATGCAGTTTAAACCATTGTGAAAGTTCTTCATGCTTCTTTGTAAAAAGTGGGGATTTGACTGCACTAAGGGGTTTCTTTGGTACTGGCTTAACACTCAACATACTGAACATATTTATATACTAATTTTAGGTTAATTCTTTTTTGACATGCAGGAATATTACTTTGAGAAGTGATTTTTGATAGTTTCATTAATTTATTTATAGGGAATACTGCTTTTAAGATAATTGCCCTGTGGATTAATTTGTTCCCTGAGTTTCCTTGTATTTTTTTTATTCCTTACGATTTGTGTTTAGTCTCAGTAGCACCTGAAAATAAATCTAACAATTTTGATAACTTTGTGATTGGTAATATGGCTGATTTATTTGCTTGAAGTTTAGATACTTTCACACAGAAAATGAACATCGGTTTATTGGTTGGTTTTTCTTTCATGTTTTATTTTAGGTAGTTCCAGGTGACCTTTGGGGGGAAATTCTTTTAATGGCAAATTTACCTCATTGTTGGAAGAAAACAGGCACAAATCCTTGTATGCCACAGCAGGATTACTGAAGGTTTTAAGTAAATTGAAATGTGATAAATCATATTGTATTAAAAATCAGGGAGGAGGTTTATTAATTAAAGGAAATCTGTGTGAATCTTTTGCATAGTGTCAATTCTTTTGCATAATACATTCTAAATAAACTGTTAGGGCTTCTGCAAAGTAAAGCTGAATGGTACTGGTAGCTGCTAAAATGCAAAACAATTTCTAATTGTTAACTTACTGTTGCCTTGTCTTTTGTCTTTGTATTTTAGAAATAATTTTTTCAGCAGTGACAAACCTTGAGATGGGAGAAGGTGTTGGTACCGTTTTTAACGTTTTCTCCCTGTGCTAGTTGCATTATGATTTTAGGTAATAATCAGGTATCCTTAGCAATTGAAAAAACATTGACTTGTGATTTGAGGTCAGCCCAAAGGTGCACATAAGCATAATTTTAGCAATCTTTACCAGCTCGCGAGCCTTGCTTATATAGTTTTGCAAATAGAGTTTTATTTATTTTTTATTTTATTTTTATTTTATTTTCATTTATTTATTTTTGAGATGGAGTCTCACTCTGTCGCCCAGACTGGAGTGCAGTGGCCACTCCCGACCACCGCAGCCTTGACCCGACGGGCTCCAACGATCCTTCTGCCTCAGCCTTCCAAGTAGCTGGAACTACAGGTGCACGCTACCATGCCCGGCTAAATTTTTTATTTATTGTAGAGATGAGGTCTCG
>NW_007203997.1:0-749 GCF_000164805.1 Carlito syrichta | reverse complement strand
GGAGGTTTATTAATTAAAGGAAATCTGTGTGAATCTTTTGCATAGTGTCAATTCTTTGCATAATACATTCTAAATAAACTGTTAGGGCTTCTGCAAAGTAAAGCTGAATGGTACTGGTAGCTGCTAAAATGCAAAACAATTTCTAATTGTTAACTTACTGTTGCCTTGTCTTTTGTCTTTGTATTTTAGAAATAATTTTTTCAGCAGTGACAAACCTTGAGATGGGAGAAGGTGTTGGTACCGTTTTTAACGTTTTCTCCCTGTGCTAGTTGCATTATGATTTTAGGTAATAATCAGGTATCCTTAGCAATTGAAAAAACATTGACTTGTGATTTGAGGTCAGCCCAAAGGTGCACATAAGCATAATTTTAGCAATCTTTACCAGCTCGCGAGCCTTGCTTATATAGTTTTGCAAATAGAGTTTTATTTATTTTTTATTTTATTTTTATTTTATTTTCATTTATTTATTTTTGAGATGGAGTCTCACTCTGTCGCCCAGACTGGAGTGCAGTGGCCACTCCCGACCACCGCAGCCTTGACCCGACGGGCTCCAACGATCCTTCTGCCTCAGCCTTCCAAGTAGCTGGAACTACAGGTGCACGCTACCATGCCCGGCTAAATTTTTTATTTATTGTAGAGATGAGGTCTCACCAAGTTGCCCAGGCGGGTCTCAAACCCGCGGATTCAGGCAGTCCACTCACCTCAGCCTCCCAAAGGCACGGGATTACAGGCTGAGCCACCGAGCCCAG
>NW_007203996.1:0-952 GCF_000164805.1 Carlito syrichta | reverse complement strand
CAGTTAGGAAACATGAAACTTAGTGTAAAATTACAATGTCCAGGTATTTTCAAGATGGAATAAAATGTTTGATCTGTTGGTTTCCGCATCAGCAGAACATTATAAATGAAGTGCACACTTATCCGAGGTCTTTATTGCCAAAATGTAAATGTTAGCCGGGCTCGGTGGCTCAGCCTATAATCCCACAGTTTGGAAGGCTGAGGTGAGTGGATTGCCTGAGCCCAAGGGTTTGAGACCCGCCTTGGCAACTTGGTGAGACCTCATCTCTACAATAAATCAGAAATTAGCCGAACATGGTAGCTCATGCCTGTAGTTCCAGGTACTTGGAAGGCTGAGGCGGAAGGATCGCTGGAGCCCAGCAGGTCGAGGCTGCGGTGGCCGGGAGCGGCCACTACACTCCAGTCTGGGCAACAGAGTGAGACTCCAACTCAAAAAAAAATAAAAAAGAGTGGAAATATAAAAGAAACACTTAGGCAGTAAATATACATTTGGTGGCATGACATCCCATTGGTTACCAGAAATGTCTCATTTTTCTTACTTCAATACGGTGGAAAGAATCATTTCTTTGGTAGAAAATGCAGCATCACTTAAATCTTAACTTAATCTTAGCCAACTCTCTGATTCATTCTAATTTTATTTTATCATCTAACTTTCCCCCAATTCTATGAGCCCACTGGTTAGTCATCTTTAAAAAGAGTGCATGAGACTGCCTGAACTGAAAAATAAGAACTTGGACAAACTTTAAAAAACCTGAAGCTACACCCTACCATGCATACTGATATGCAATTTATTAAAGACAAAAGCAACAATGTTAATTAATATCTAGAATTATTCATTCAATGCTTTTAGTTTTTTTTCTAGCCTTTTCTGCTCCCTCTTATGACTTTCCTAAAGAAAAACTATCTTCTATCACTTATTCTATTTGTGTTGAAGTGATTTTATTTTAATTTTA
>NW_007203995.1:0-1409 GCF_000164805.1 Carlito syrichta | reverse complement strand
CAGGGTGACTCTGTCTCCAGAAATAAAAGAAAATAATGATATTGAGTGGTCTGTTTAATAACATAAAATTATAAAGACAGATCCGTTTTTTAAATTATATGCAAAAAAAATTTTTTTTGGTAGGACGGGCTCGGTGACTGAGACCGTGATCCCAGCATTTTGGGAGGCCGAGGCGAGTGGATCGCCTGAGCCCACGGGTTCGAGACCCACCCCGACACTTGGTAAAACTTCATCTCTACAATAAATCAAAAATTAGCTGGCCGTGGTGGCTCACGCCTGTAATTCCAGCTACTTGGAAGACTGAGGTGGAAGAATCGCCAGAGCCCAGCAGGTCGAGGCTGCGGTGACCTGGAGCGTGCCACTACAATGCAGTCTGGATGACAGAGTGAGACTCCTACTCCAAAGAAAAATTATGATACAGAAGCATGTAAATGATGCCTTCGGCACCGGACAGGACCCAGTGTCACTGCAGCTTCTGTTGGAATAGAACCGAGTAGGAATGACTGGCATGCTGACGCCCTTTTGTGGTGTTGCTCTCAGGACCAAGTAGGAATGACAAGCAGATTGATGCCCCTTTGTGGTGTTGTTTCAAGGACCGAAATGGAATGTAAATAAGATGGTGGCATTCCTTTGGGAGTCTAAGAAAGTAATTCTGAAGCAGGGAGCCCAGGCAAACCTTCCCTAGAGTTACAGCTATCGTATTACATTCTGGGACAGGGCAGGTATTTATTAAGTAGGCAGGGTGAACAGCAGATACGGTTTTGGTGGAAAATGTCATGCATCGTGACTCGTCAAGGGTAGAACTGAAGACACACCAGAGTAACTTTCCTTTCTTATTCAACCAAGGGACCCGAGTTTTCACCCCCAGTGTTTCAAGGCTTTCATATTCATCAGCTGAGCTGACTGGAGAGGTCTTCCAAAGGGCCTTTTCCTGCTTTCTGGTTACTCATGAGTGACTCTGCACAGCGTGAGGCACGTTAGCTGCTCTGGTCATTCTGGGGTCGGGGGAAGTGCATAGCGTGGAAAGGGCAGGACGGGATTCTCTGAAGACAGCACTCAGCTCTCTCTTGCTAGAGATACAGGTTACAGGCATCTGTCCAAATCCTGTGTTTCCAGAGCAGAAAATCAAATGCCACATCTTGTGACTTACAAGTGGGATTGTTTTTTGTGAGTTGGAGTCTCACTCTGTCACTCAGGCAGGAGTTCTGTGACGGTCTCACAGACACCACGGCCTCGACCTCTGAGCTCAGGTGATCCTTCCACCTCAGCCTTCCGGGTAGCTGGAACCGTAGATGCACGGCACCACACCTGGCTGATTTTTTTGATTTATTGTAGGGATGAGGTCTTGCCAAGTTGCCCGGGCCAGTCTTGAACCCCTGGACTCAGGCGAATCTTCTTGCCTCTGTCTC
>NW_007203994.1:0-802 GCF_000164805.1 Carlito syrichta | reverse complement strand
AAAATAAAGTGAATAATTGCAAATTTAAACAGGAATAGTGAAACAGTGTCATATCAGAGGGTAAAGCATATTTTAATATTATAGTGATTAAAATAGTGTAGTGTTGGCACAGCCATTTACAGAAAGATCAGAGACACTGGTAGGTCTCACGACTGAGCTCCATGGACAGTGGTTTGTGGTTTATTTTGGAGATTCTCAAGATTCCCAGAAGTGCCTTTAGCCATTAGAGGGATTAAATATATGGGTTCTGAGTTCTTGTATATCTAGTTATTCAAAAACAGCTATGTTTTTGTGTGTTTTCTGTATTGGGTTCCCACACTTCCAGACAGATTGCATATGTTGAAAAATTTTCATTGCATTTGTATTGCTATATGGTGGGAGATTCCTCACTAACCATGTGTGACTTTTGAAACAAAGTATGTTGGGTATACCTGGCTTATTATTGGGAGATAATACTTTACCTTGTCACAAAAATGTAATTCTCAGGTGAATTAAAGGACAAATGAGACTTGAAACATTTCAGGTATTTGCATGCTCTCTAGAAAAGGGAATTTCTAGACAATAAAGCAGTAGAAGTCAATGGAAAAGACTGATGAATAGCTGCTTGTTTGCAAATAGAAAACTCTGTATATCTTACTAAAACATCCAAACCATAAGCACCAGCAGGCCAAGCAATGCCTCATTGCCAAGAGGTTGTTGGGGCAATGACAATCTAAGGTTTGTGTCTGATGGTTGTCCCCACTCTAGTGTTTTATAGTATGACTGTCTGTGAATCTGATTCATGTCTCTGCCATGTATCACA
>NW_007203993.1:0-845 GCF_000164805.1 Carlito syrichta | reverse complement strand
ATTGCAAATTTAAACAGGAATAGTGAAAACAGTGTCATATTCAGAGGGTAAAGCATATTTTAATATATAGTGATAAAATAGTATAGTGCTGGCACAGCCATTTACAGAAAGATCAGAGACACTGGTAGGTCTCACGACTGAGCTCCATGGACAGTGGTTTGTGGTTTATTTTGGAGATTCTCAAGATTCCCAGAAGTGCCTTTAGCCATTAGAGGGATTAAATATATGGGTTCTGAGTTCTTGTATATCTAGTTCTTCAAACACAGCTATGTTTTTGTGTGTTTTCTGTATTGGGTTCCCACACTTCCAGACAGATTGCATATGTTGAAAAATTTTCATTGCATTTGTATTGCTATATGGTGGGAGATTCCTCACTAACCATGTGTGACTTTTGAAACAAAGTATGTTGGGTATACCTGGCTTATTATTGGGAGACAATACTTTACCTTGTCACAAAAATGTAATTCTCAGGTGAATTAAAGGACAAATGAGACTTGAAACATTTCAGGTATTTGCATGCTCTCTAGAAAAGGGAATTTCTAGACAATAAAGCAGTAGAAGTCAATGGAAAAGACTAATGAATAGCTGCTTGTTTGCAAATAGAAAACTCTGTATATCTTACTAAAACATCCAAACCATAAGCACCAGCAGGCCAAGCAATGCCTCATTGCCAAGAGGTTGTTGGGGCAATGACAATCTAAGGTTTGTGTCTGATGGTTGTCCCCACTCTAGTGTTTTATAGTATGGCTGTCTGTGAATCTGATTCATGTCTCTGCCATGTATCACATTATTTCGATGAAGATACTCTCCCCTATCTTTTGTTTACTAATGTTCATGTGGCTAGT
>NW_007203992.1:0-1165 GCF_000164805.1 Carlito syrichta | reverse complement strand
CCTGACCCAACTTCCTTGAACACACACACAAACACACACACACACACCGACACACAGGTTCACACAATTGCACACACGTGGAAGGAATGTACACACCAACATTGAGCCGAACACAATGACTACACACACCAGCACCGCATCCACACAAAATCATGCATGTATTAGTGTGCACCCATGATGCACAGGACACAACAAACAGGCACTAAGCCACCTAGACCCACATGCATCCGCCCCTCCCCCAAATCCGTGTCGGACACATCATGCATGCACGTGTAAAACAAACGCTGAACAGACTGTGAACAGTTACTGATGAAATTCCGGGGGTGGAAGGGCCAGGGAGGAGCAGTAAGTGCTACACAAATGTCTCCTGAGTGACAGAGAAGGGAGCAAAGAGGAGCTGAGAGCTTCACCTGTGGAGAAGCACAGCTGAGTCCCGCGAGCACAGGCCTGGGAGAAGTTTCCCTGGCATGGACTCCCAGAGAGAGTCCCTGGTCCCTTTGTGCACATGCGTGCACGCACACACGTACACACACACACACACACACACACACACACACACACACACACACACGTGTCTGGGGCGAGCCCACTCCCTCAGAATAACAAAGAGCAAGGAACTGGCCAAGTTGGTGGTGGCTCAGGCAAGAATCGGTCATCTCTGGCCCTGCAGGCTGGTGCAGGGAGCACGGCAAAGCCCAGGGTTAGCATGGATAGAAGATGGAGGGTGTACCTACCAGAAGGGCAGCCTCCGCCCAGGTGTGATCATACTTCACCTTGTCTTGCATGTTTGCATCTCATTGATAGTTCTGATGATGATGTGGGGGATTCCAGGGCGTTCTGGGGGTTCCAGTGTGGACCCAATGAACCAGTGACCCTGTGACATGCACTTGCTTTGCGGAGGGGAGGGTGTGGGCTGCATTGAGCGGGAAGGACAGAACAAGGGACTGCGGTGTAGCAGGTCCAGCGGGCGGGCCAGTGTTGGGCAGCAGCAGTGGTGGATCCCTGGCCGCCCAAATGACAGCTCCGTAGATGTTTTCTCGGCCCTTCTCACAACACTCTAACTTTGCGTGATATGGGATGCCACACACACGGTCACTGTATGCCCGCTTGATGCATGCCCCCTTATCTGGCCACGCCCTGAATCCTTGCGTGACATCCTCCCGTC
>NW_007203991.1:0-848 GCF_000164805.1 Carlito syrichta | reverse complement strand
ACTGCGGTGTAGCAGGTCCAGCGGGCGGGCCAGTGTTGGGCAGCAGCAGTGGTGGATCCCTGGCCGCCCAAATGACAGCTCCGTAGATGTTTTCTCGGCCCTTCTCACAACACTCTAACTTTGCGTGATATGGGATGCCACACACACGGTCACTGTATGCACGCTTGATGCATGCCCCCTTATCTGGCCACGCCCTGGAATCCTTGCGTGACATCCTCCCGTCGCCCTCCAATGTAGCCCCCTCTCCAAATTCACGGGACGCTGCCCGCCCCATGTAGGCTGGGCTGCGTGTTTCCCTCTGTCCTACCCCGGCCAAAGAACATAGACACGGTGGCCTTTTGTAACTTGCTGTGCACAAATCCACCCTGCAACTCACGCCTCTGTCCCATGCACTCACACTCACACACTCGTTCACACTGGGACAACTCCACTTTGCTGGACTCCCTCAACCCTGCTCTGGCTATGTTGGGTGGATTCCCAGGGCCTTGTTGAAAGGGCGCCCAGCCAGTCTCTTCTGTTACAGAACTAATACTGTCTCTGCAACTTCACACAACTTTGGGCCACCTGCATAACCTTAAGCAATGCAAAGTCAAAGAGCCATATCCATAGAAAGATGCAATGTCATACTGTAATACAAATTACTTTGAAATTGTGTGGAATCCTTCTGTAGAGTAAAACACTATGCATATTAAATAACTGAACAGCTGATGATTACATATTTTTCAAATTATAATTTCCAGATTTACAATTCATGAAAGAGTTAGATTGTTGTCTTTACTAATGAACTACCAAAAAAAATTAAAAAATTTTTTTTAACTTAAAATTTTATTGTAACCTTTCCAACTTCT
>NW_007203990.1:0-704 GCF_000164805.1 Carlito syrichta | reverse complement strand
GTGAGATATGCAAAACTGAATAATATTAAGTAGTTTCAAGTGGTTTCTTTCTTTTTAATCAAGAAATGTTGATGGATCAAACATATTTCCTGGCTGGGCGCAGGGACTCATGCCTATAATCCCAGTATTTTTGGGGGGCCAAGGTAGGAGGATTGCTTGAGCCCAGGAGTTCAAGATCAGCCTGGGCAACACCATGAGACCATGTTTCTCAAAAAAATCAAAGACTCAGTTGGGCATGGCAAAGCACATTAGCAGTCCCAGATGCTCAAGAGGCTGAGGTGGAAGGATTACCTGAGTCTGGGAGGTCAAGGCTGCAGTGAGCTTTGATTGTACCACTGCCCTCCAGCCTGGGCAGCAGAGCCAGACCCTGACTCAAAAAAAAAGATACTATCCAGTCTTGGCTGTGAGCTTGTAAGGCATTTCTTGGAAGCCGCAGAATGCACCCTGGCAGGATTGCAGGCCTGTATGGTGGAAATCAGACACCTCCCTCTCCCAGCCTCCCAGCTCAGCTTCCATAGTGGTTGGGAGTGGCTCCTGGGGGCATTAACTCCTGAATTCTACAGACAGTTTCTGCACCCCTATGGGAGGCCCGGGAGGAGGCACAAACCCTGGATGTGGGCCTTCCTCCAATAGCCCCTCCATCATCGGCTTCCCCTCTAGTTCTACTGTCCATCTTGTCCTCTAGTCTGCCAGCAAGTGCTTTC
>NW_007203989.1:0-972 GCF_000164805.1 Carlito syrichta | reverse complement strand
TTTACTATAATGTTTCATATTAGTAGTGCTTGTGGTCTTTATTTACAAGTTTGGTGATGTTTTTGTAACAGAAATAAATTTTTAGGACTTAACTCTAATTTATATTCATTAGTCTACGGTAAAATTGATTTTGCTATATGTCATTCTGCTTAAAGTCAAAGTTTCCAAAAGCCAATTGATGACTTAAAGTGAGGACTTATTGTAGTTAAGTAGGGTATTCTGTAAATCTCAAATTAGGTCAAAGGACTTGTAGTCCAAGACATCTATACCCTTACTGGTATTATCTCTACTTGTTCTATCAATTATTAAGACAGTTTGCTGATATTGCTGACTATAATTTTGGATTTGTCTATTTCTTCTTTTAGTCTTATCAGCCTTTGTTCCAGGTATTTTGAAGTTCTTTTACTAGGGACATAAGCATTTATGGTTGTTATGTCTTCTTGATGAATTGACCCCTTTGCCATTATTAACTAATTTTCTTGATCCTCAGTGTTACTATTGACATTGAAAACTACTTTGTCTGATATTGATGTTCCTACTCCTACTTTCCTCTGATTCCTGTCCATATGGTGCAATCTGTTTTCATCCTTTGACTCCTGATTTTTGTCTTTTAGATAAAGTGGGTTTATTTTAGGCAGCATGCACTTTGTTCTTTCTTTCTTTTAATCCAACCTGACAATTTCTGTCTTTTATTTGTGTTGTTTAGAGCATTTATATTTCATGGTGTTATTAGTATAAGTGACTTAAAATCTACTGTTTTGCTATTTGTTTTTTATTTGTCCTTTGTTCTCTTTTCCCTGACTTCCTCTGGATAAATTGAACAATTTTTGTTAATTTAGTTTTTTGTTCATTGTTGGCTTATTCCTTTAAAAAGCAGAGGTTGACTTAGTACTTTTAGTATGCATTGTAAATTTATCACAATCTGTCTTTAAGTAATATTAGACTACTCCTCATATAATGTAACAATTGTAC
>NW_007203988.1:0-665 GCF_000164805.1 Carlito syrichta | reverse complement strand
CAGGGACCCAGACTCCGGTAATTATAAATATATGTTCCCCAGTTTGTTTCTCTCGTTTCAGGACGGACCTTGCCTTAGGGTGCTACAGCCCCCCCGGAGTGCGCGGGTTGATAGGCAAGTCAGTGTTTAGCGTCGCCGATGGACTGTGCGACTTATCGCCGTGTAGAGCGATTCAATCCTTGTAAAATTACTGTAAAATTACTGTATATTGTGTGTATTGTTTGTTATTACAGTTATGGGGAAGTGCGACTCCAAGGAAAGGAGAGCCTATATTCGTATTATGTGTAAAGCTTTGAAACATAAAGGGGTAAAGGTAAGTAGAGATAAAGTAAATTCTTTTCTAGATTTTGTACAGAAAGTTAATCCATGGTTCCCGGATCAGGGTACTTTAAAATTAAAAACATGGGATGAGGTAGGCAAAAATATGAAAAAATGGTATACTAATCATAGTGGAACACAGATGCCACAAGATTCTTATTCCCTATGGAATATTTTGCGGGAAGCGTTAGTTTTAAATCCTAATTATGGTTCTTTCCCTAGTGACTCAGACTCTGAGGAGGATGAGGCAGCTAAAGAAAATGATTCTGGAGACCAGTTATCTCCTGGTGATGATGCAAAATTGAATGAAGAAGCAGCTAAATATAAGAATCCAGATTGTCCAGATT
>NW_007203987.1:0-815 GCF_000164805.1 Carlito syrichta | reverse complement strand
GCAGCCCCATGCCCTTGGGGCACTTAAGGTGCACTATTCTAACCTGGGGTCAATGGGGGGGTGCCTGACCTGCTTGGCATGATGGTACAGACTGGGCACCCAGGAGCTGGGGCCTTGGGAGCAGTGGGGTCGCCACAGGTAGACCCCCCAATGTCTTAACCTGAAACCCAAGGCACCAGGGTAACAATTGTGCATGATCCCGCGGGTCTCGGCCACTGGGAACTGTGTGACACTCGCTAAACTGTCGCAAAGAGGGAGTGGCTTCCTACGTCTTGGTGGAGAAAAGTGAGAGGTTCTCATGAGTGCTTAACGATGCTGGTAAACCAGGGCCCACGTTGGGGCGGAGGCAGGCTGGGGTGGTCGGCCTGGAACAGTCAGGCCCTCCACCTTGCTGCCTGGAGTCCCTGCCATCTGGGCAATGGAGAAAGGTCATTTTGAAAGGTTGGAGACCAGGCCCATTGCATCCTGGCGGCGAGTCTCTGCACCCAGTGCTGGGAAAATGGCGTCCCCAAGGAACGTCCCCCTCTTCACTGGGGACCTCATGATGTCAGAGCTTCAAAACTAGAGAATTATTTTGGAAGAAATGAAACTGTGGACACTGTAGAATTTGTTTGATCTTGCCCTTATGTAAATGTGCCCCAGGGATAGGAGGTGGGAGGGTAAGAGACTAACCCAGAGCTTGGGGAGAGAATAAAGAAACTGTCTTTTTCAGTCATAACAAGTTCCTCCCATTTAGAGAACAGCCAAATCATAACAAATTTCCATAAAGTCTTAAAACCAGTTTAAAAATCAACTTGGCTCAAAGACTGGCAGGA
>NW_007203986.1:0-853 GCF_000164805.1 Carlito syrichta | reverse complement strand
TGACCCTGCTTGGCATGATGGTACAGACTGGGCACCCAGGAGCTGGGCCTTGGAGCAGTGGGGTCGCCACAGGTAGACCCCCCAATGTCTTAACCTGAAACCCAAGGCACCAGGGTAACAATTGTGCATGATCCCGCGGGTCTCGGCCACTGGGAACTGTGTGACACTCGCTAAACTGTCGCAAAGAGGGAGTGGCTTCCTACGTCTTGGTGGAGAAAAGTGAGAGGTTCTCATGAGTGCTTAACGATGCTGGTAAACCAGGGCCCACGTTGGGGCGGAGGCAGGCTGGGGTGGTCGGCCTGGAACAGTCAGGCCCTCCACCTTGCTGCCTGGAGTCCCTGCCATCTGGGCAATGGAGAAAGGTCATTTTGAAAGGTTGGAGACCAGGCCCATTGCATCCTGGCGGCGAGTCTCTGCACCCAGTGCTGGGAAAATGGCGTCCCCAAGGAACGTCCCCCTCTTCACTGGGGACCTCATGATGTCAGAGCTTCAAAACTAGAGAATTATTTTGGAAGAAATGAAACTGTGGACACTGTAGAATTTGTTTGATCTTGCCCTTATGTAAATGTGCCCCAGGGATAGGAGGTGGGAGGGTAAGAGACTAACCCAGAGCTTGGGGAGAGAATAAAGAAACTGTCTTTTTCAGTCATAACAAGTTCCTCCCATTTAGAGAACAGCCAAATCATAACAAATTTTCCATAAAGTCTTAAAACCAGTTTAAAAATCAACTTGGCTCAAAGACTGGCAGATCATGGATGCACCTCCTCTGCCGCCCACACCCGAGTGCTCTGAAGATCCGGCTACATCCTGGGATCCCAAACCTGTCATTCCCAGCTTGCCGACTGTCCGAGCT
>NW_007203985.1:0-922 GCF_000164805.1 Carlito syrichta | reverse complement strand
TAGAAGAGCTACAGGGGTCCAAAAATGAAAAGTGGTGAAGACTCTTCCACATGAGAGTAGCGTCCAGACAGGCAAGCAGGTGGGGCCTGTCCCCATGGCTGTCTGGTTACCAGCACTGCCAGGAACTCAGAGACAGGCTGTTATGTGAATTAAGGGGGCTGCCACTGACCTGGCAGGGGAAACTTCTCTGTAACACATGGGCACTGAGTTGGGAGGAGATGATCCCAGGCGATAAGCCCTCATCAGGATGGGAAGACACACTAAGACACACCACAGATCACAGAGCTGAGTCAAAATCTCAGGCTGTATATGTATAGGCCCTTCAGAGGGCCAGAGGTGATCCCAGGAGACAAACCCTCATCAGGATGGGAAGACACACCAAGACACACCATGTATCACAGAGCTGAGGTGAAATCTCAGGGTGTGTAGGTGGTCTTCAGAGGGCCGGCAGATATGAGACATCCCCAGCAGCAGATGTCACCCACATGGGAAAGTGAGGTCACATTTCAGGTGATGCCATCTCCATCCAGGGATGAACTATCTGGAGCCCTTCCACCAGGCCAGGGGAGTCCAGTTAGAAGCCCTCTCACAGACCCACAGGCAGAACAGCAGGATCTACAGAAGGAGAAAAGGCCACTCCCACAAGCACCACCTGCCAGGAGAGCCCCACCAAGGCCATGGTCGATGTTGGGGGAAACTTTATTTCCTCTTTGACCTTCCAGTTGGCAGAGGTTCAAACAAAGAGGATCCCGGCTGGGACAACTCTGGAGGGCCTTCTATCAAACACACCCACCACTGACCAGTATCTGTCACCCAGACTGTGAGTCAGATGGGGCAAGCACACCCCAGGCCCTACAGGAGGTGCTGTCTTGTGGGTCAACACACTGCTTTCTGCAAGGAAATGAGCATTTACTTACTTGAT
>NW_007203984.1:0-3205 GCF_000164805.1 Carlito syrichta | reverse complement strand
GTGATCCCAGGAGACAAACCCTCATCAGGATGGGAAGACACACAAGACACACCATGTATCACAGAGCTGAGGTGAAATCTCAGGGTGTGTAGGTGGTCTTCAGAGGGCCGGCAGATATGAGACATCCCCAGCAGCAGATGTCACCCACATGGGAAAGTGAGGTCACATTTCAGGTGATGCCATCTCCATCCAGGGATGAACTATCTGGAGCCCTTCCACCAGGCCAGGGGAGTCCAGTTAGAAGCCCTCTCACAGACCCACAGGCAGAACAGCAGGATCTACAGAAGGAGAAAAGGCCACTCCCACAAGCACCACCTGCCAGGAGAGCCCCACCAAGGCCATGGTCGATGTTGGGGGAAACTTTATTTCCTCTTTGACCTTCCAGTTGATAGAGGTTCAAACAAAGAGGATCCTGGCTGGGACCAACTCTGGAGGGCCTTCTATCAAACATACCCACCACTGACCAGTATCTGTCACCCAGACTGTGAGTCAGATGGGGCAAGCACACCCCAGGCCCTACAGGAGGTGCTGTCTTGTGGGTCAACACACTGCTTTCTGCAAGGAAATGAGCATTTACTTACTTGCTGTTTTCCACCTCCCCTTTCGGAAAGCATCCATGCTGCAGCAAGGTGAGTGCTTAATAGCCAAGAAACCGGTTCTTGGATGAAAAGCATGGATAGGAGGAACTGGTGTGTCACGCCTGCCACTTCCTTGGGTGTAAATTCTCCCAACAAGGATGCTGAGTGGGGAAGAGATACCCATGGGACGGAGGGGTGCCTCTCGGCCCTGCAGGCCAGCTCTAGCCTGGAGTGGAGTTGGACCGAGGCAAGCCAGGCCCCTGGGGCACAGCTTTGAAGAATCTACCTTGTTCCCAGAGCCTGCATGACCTTGAGAGTGTGACACCCTGGACACTTCTCTCAAGTCTCCACGCATCATACTGGAGAGCTGACTGGCTGCGATTCAGTGTATTCTTGCTCAATAGCAACTTGGGGAGGCTGCAAGAATCTCAGGGAAGAGACTGTCCTCTTCACATCTCTGCCTTGGTTGCGACCCTGTGGTGGCTCAAGAGGTGAAACAGTTGTTCTGTGAAACCAGAGAGGAGGCACCAGAAAGCAAGTTTCAAAAGGAGACAGGCTGTGAGGGGAAGGGAGGAGAAAGGGTGGCATCCAGACCATGCAGGAACACAGGAGCCAATATGTAGATGGGAGCTGGGGGACAAAGAAAGACCAACCAGCTCATTGTCTCCTCTGAGGCCACACCTGGACAACAGAGACATCCCCATGGGGAAAGTGTCATCTCTTCTCTCTTGAATGTTGCCTGCTCACTGCCACCAACCCAAGGAAGCCACGCGGAAGCTCAAAGAAATAAGTTCCTGTGTGACTGCTGCCTGTGGTGACAGCCTGACAGTGGTGATCTCTTCCTCCCAAAACATAAATATATTCATTTCCTTCTGATCCAGAAGGAAGAGAGCATGGAGTGGTGATGAGGAAGGTCCACCTGTTCATCGGTCTCAGGGACAGCTGTGGGCACATGGGCTTTCAGGCCTTGCTGTATAGCTGGCCAGGGTCAGACTGGGCAAACCTGCCCAGGGGGCCATGGCGTGCTCCACACCAGGAAGAGGCAGGGAGATACCCTGCAGGACTCCATGGCTACCACTGTGAAGCCTCCAATGAAATTTTCACTTCTCAGCAATCTGAGTGACTCTATCATGGGGGGCATTGACGTGCAAGGGCAACCTGTTCTGCTCACTTGAAAACCAAAACAAAGGCCAGGCTTGTGGGTCATGGTCATGCCTATAATTCCAGCAATTTTGGAGGATGCTGTGGGAGATGCTTTGGGGCCAGGAGCTTAAGACCAGCCTGGGTAGTATAGTGAGACTTCATCTCTTAAAAAAAGTAAAGGCCCAAATGAAAGCCCAGCTGGGTGAATGCCTACAGCAGAACTTTTGGTCCTGAGCCATGCCAAGGAGGTGGTGTTTCCAAAACTTATTCTCATATCCCCTCTCCTGTCTTCCAAACACACATGAGGGTCCTGGGTTTGTTCTGCAGTTTAACAGCAAAGATGCACCAGTGGCGATCAATATATTCAGCAGTGACCAGGCTTCAGTAATGGGGAAAAATCTCGAGGAGGAACTCCAGGGCATGATGGAAAGCCTAGGCAACTCAGTACAAATCCTGCTGGGCCACTCGTGGGGCTGAACCACTGGGAGAATAATCCTTAGGTTGTCTGGGCTTCTAGTTTGCTCTGAGTCTCACACAGGTTTACATATAAAAATTGCTAATACTGTCTAAATGTAAAGAGACCTCTGGAATAGCAGGTATGTATTTATGTATTTTTAGATTCGGGGGTGTAAGTGCATGTCTATGACATGGGCATGTTGTGTTCTGGGGGAAATGGGGCTTCTGGAGTCCCTGTTCCCCAAATAATGAACGTTGTGCCCAATAGGTAGCTCAGATTTTTTTGGAGTTTTTGTTTGTAGTCAAAGTGAGTCTCACTCTGTCACCCAGGCTAGAGTTCAGTGGCCTGATCACAGACAACACAGTCTCGACCGACTGGAATCAGGCAGTCCTTCCACCTCAGCCTTTCAAGTAGCTGGAACCACAGTTGCACATCACCAAGCCCAGCTCACTTTTTAAATTTACTGTAGAGATGAGGTCTCATCAAGTTACCCAGGCTGGTCTCGAATGAAACCCTGGGCTCAGGCAATCCTCTTGCCTCTGCCTTCCAAAGTGCTGGGATGACAGGCATGAGCCATCACACCCAGCTTCCAATATGTAGTTTTGAAGCCCTTATTCTTCTCCCTGCCTAATCCCTTTTGGCGCCCGCAGTGTCTGTGATTTCCATCTTTATGTCATATGGTAGGTGTTTCATAATTAGCCCTGTGTCCCTCACCCCTTTGTCCTTTTGCTTCATTTGGTCAGGAATGAAGCTTTGTTCACCAGACAGCCTGAATATTAGGTCTTGTCTATTGATGAACTGTGAGACCCTGGACATGCTTGTTCCTTTGTTTCCCCATCTCTAAATTCAAGGTAGTGAGATCTAAGTTCCTGAATTGCTATAAGAATTCAGTGAAATTATATACATAAAAGGCTTAACATGGGGTTAGGTTACAATTAGCACTTAATAAATGCTATCGGTGTGTCTTTCTTTCCTCAGAGAGAAACTCCGTGAAAGAAGGGTATGGAGTAAGTTGCAATTTCTCTAT
>NW_007203983.1:0-788 GCF_000164805.1 Carlito syrichta | reverse complement strand
GCATCAGAGAAGAGGAGGCAATCAGAGGTATTCAAATAGGAAAAGAGGACTCAAGTTCTCTCTCTTTGCAGATGATATGATTGTGTACCTTGAAAACCCAAGAGAATCTGTCAAAGGCCTCCTTACGTTGATAAAGGCCTTTGGCAAAGTCTCAGGATACAAAATAAATGTACAAAAGACAATCACATTTCTCTACACCAATAAAAACAAAGAGAAACCCAAATTAAAAACACGATTCCATTCACAATAGCCACAAAAAAAATGAAATACCTTGGCATCTTCCTAACCAGAGACGTGAAAGACCTTTACAATGAAAATTACAAAACACTGCTCAAAGAAATCAAAGCTGACACGAACAAGTGGAAAAATATCCCATGCTCATGAATCGGAAGAATCAACATTGTGAAGATGTCCATCTTACCTAGGGCAATCTACAAATTCAATGCAATACCCATTAAATTACCAACAACATTCTTCTCAGACCTAGAAAAAACAACACAGGTATTCATATGGAAACACAAACGACCAAGAATAGCCAGAACAATCCTCAGCAAAAAAAAAACAAAGCAGGTGGTATCACAATACCAGACTTCAAACTTTACTATAAAGCTACAATCATCAAAACAGCTTGGTATTGGTACAGGAACAGGCATATAGATCAATGGAACAGAATTGAGATTCCAGAAGCAAAACCTCAATTTCTCAACCAACTCATCTTCGACAAAGCCCCTACCACCTACCACTGGGGGAGAGGAGAACCTATTCAGTAAATTGTGCTGGGAAAACTG
>NW_007203982.1:0-884 GCF_000164805.1 Carlito syrichta | reverse complement strand
GGTTTCCTCTCTTACAAAACCTAGAATATGGGGCTTGACTGACAGCCTTGAAACATGCATGCCAGAAATGATGTCAAGATGGTGGGGTTGGCACACTACTGCATACAGCAGGAGCAACATGCTGCCTCCTTTGCTTACAAAAGTATTCAGCCAGTTTATTGACCACCAGAGAATCAATGGGGAGAAAGGGGGTGTCACTTGGGACCCAGGGTTGTCTCAAATGTACTGGTTGTCTCAAATGTACTTTCTTCAAATGTGAGACTCTTCTTATCTAGTGTGTATATAAAGTCAGACAAACTCAAGTTTTAATTTTATAGATGAATAAACTGTATCAAGGTGGCAAATTTAACTTTATAATAAGCAAAATTGAAAAGCTTTAGCATACAGTATATCTGTATCATATATAGATACAGATCATTCTACATGTGACATATTTTCATTTTTGTTTAACAGTGAAGAGGAGAAACTCCAGAGCTTCTATGAACTTTTGGCCCAAAATAAAGGACACATTGCAGTGTTAGCAATGAATGTAGGTCCAGTGAGTGAGCTCTGGTGTTGCCTGGGTGGACAGAATACAGGTGGTCATGGGTGGCCATGGATGGTCATGGATGGTGCCATGGTTTGATTTGCACCCCTCCAAGCTCATGTGTTGAAGTTTCCACCTCTAGTATACCATCATGTCTCCATATTTGGATATAAGGCTTTGCAGAAGATATTAGGTTAAAATGAGGCCTTTAGAATGGACTTTAATCTGACTGGTGTCCTAATAAAAAGAGGACATCTGGACTCACAGAAAGATACCAGGGACATCCATGTGCAGAGGACACGTCATGTAAGGACATAACAAGAAGGCAGCTGGTTGGTCTGTAAGTCAAGGAGAGAGA
>NW_007203981.1:0-1395 GCF_000164805.1 Carlito syrichta | reverse complement strand
ATCCTTAATAGATAGTTGCTTTCCCTGGAACACTGGGTCTCAAATATGAGTGCCTGCCCTGGTCATTCTCACCAGGTGAGGGAGGTCATATTGGAGAGCACCGTGCTGAGATATTACTGGGGTTGCTCAATACGGCTTATTTCATGTTTGGACAGCTGCAGGTATAAGAAAGCTTTTTCTCTCAAGTCACAATCCTTTATTCCCATAGCTTCTACCTGTTGATTGAAGTTCTGCCTTCAGGCATGGTTTTACACATCTGAAGCCTGCCACTTCTGGAATGATGAAGTAATCATTCACTGTGGTCATAAGTACAGGAGATGTAGGGATGTTATTGATTGCCTGTCCACCCAGCACTGTTGTCTTCCTTTCTTTCTACTAGAACTCAGATTCTTTCAGGATCCATCTCCTCCATGGATGCTTCAGCAGAAGCTTTTTCCATCCTCATTTATAGTATGGCCCTGACTGGTCAATAGTTCCTGTTCTTGCCTGTGATTCATTCCTAGCTGGATATATTTTGGATCTGACAGTAATCAGTGAAACAAAGTCATGTTCCATGGATGGGCCTAAGATATGCGAGGAGAGGGAGTGGGGGAAGGAAGAGAGTAAGAAAGTGGGAGAGTGAATGAGGGATAAAGAGACAGCAAAGCAAATGTGAGCCACAAGAAATTAGAAGGAAAATACCGCAAGTTATCTTGATTACTAATTTGTAACATACACAATGAATGTCCACTCTCTGTTTCCTCTGGTCACACAGGTTGGTGTGGGATCAATACTCATAACCACAATTTACTTTTTAAAAATGTGTATTTACTGAGCAGTGAATGTTAGTCTTTGTAGTGGGTGCTCTGGGGAAAACGTAAACTCCTCTCCTATAGGAGTTTATTGTACTCTATTCTCTCTGGGTTGTTCACAAACCAGAATGCTAATTTGCTGTGATTGTAGGTGGAGCAGTTACTTTTTTGCTCAGGGGATCCCTGAACACCCGAATGAGTACCCAGAAACTACTCTTAATAGTAAGAAGAAAGACTGTGCAGTGAGGTGGTTACAGCACAGGGTGTGGAGTTAGTCATATTTGGGCTCAAACCCCAGGCCTGTCCCTTCCTAGCTGTGGAATGCTGGCAAGATACCAGCCTTACTAGCCTCAGAGTTCTCATAGTTAAACCTGAAGGACTGACTGTGAGTGTTCCAGATTGTAAAGGATTGGGAACTACCTGCATGTGAAGCACATAACTAATGGTAATCACTGCTGTTGCTATCAAGGGAAAGTTTGTTAGTTTTTTCTTATTTATATAAAAAAATTGAACAGAGGCAGAATGTCACTATGTTGCCTAGCTGATCTTGAACTCGTGGTCTCTGGTGCTGAGATTATAGACTTGAGTCACCATGCCTGACCTA
>NW_007203980.1:0-1060 GCF_000164805.1 Carlito syrichta | reverse complement strand
GTAAGGATTTTTCAAATAATGTGTCTGAAATCAGTAAAGTTTATTAAAACAAAAAATCATTAAAAACTGGTTTTACATTACAAATGTTAGTATATTTTAATTTTTCAAAAATCTGTATTTTCCCACATTAGGAGCTTTACAGGGGAAAGTCATGTAATATTTTAAGTAGCTGATTAAAAACAACTGATACAATTTAACCTTTATTATAATTAAATAATGCTTATTAAGCCAGGAATAGAACTTTTCATAATTGATAAATAATATCTGAAGTTATTATGTATAAACTCTTTAGCCCACTCGGAATTAAATTATAGTTTTACCATATTACTTTGGAATAATTACTTAACATTGTTGTGCCAAAAATTCTTCACTTAAAAGTCCATAATTTTATACATAAATTACTTTGAAATGTGTCTAAATAGCTAAAAAGTACTAATCCATTCTAAAACTGCCAACCATATGGTAAAGTGAAGCCTGTGGTAGTTGTGAGTGTGCCACTGCACTCCAGCCTGGGCAACACAATGAGACTTCCACTCAAAAAAACAAAAACTAGTAACTCGTAAACATTTTTGTTTGTTTGTTTAGCAATGATGATACCTTGAACATTTTGAGAAATAGAGACTGAAATTCATTGTGCCTTGATATCATGGTGGCCAAAGTGAAGAGATTGATTTGGCAGGGAACAGAATTCTCAGGCATTTGGGGTCTTATAGCGGTTGTTTCTCAATGCAAATCAATAATTTATTCATAAAGATATAGTTTCCAAATTTGCAGTTTTTTTTTTATTGGTGCAATTTTCTTAAGCTTGCATTACTGTTGGGCCCTCACTTAAAAATGGAAAGATCAGATAATAGCAAATAATCACTATACTGTTATTACTAGCTCTCCTTCAACTCTTAAATTGAGGCACAAAAAGTTTACTTTATTAAAATCAGGATGTATGCCACACATTGAGGAAAAAAGGAGGGGAGAAGGGAAGGACTGATAGAAAGAATGCATCTTAAAGTTTGACTTGGGAATGATATCTCAGAATTGGGATGCCTTTGGCAATTCAACACCG
>NW_007203979.1:0-1487 GCF_000164805.1 Carlito syrichta | reverse complement strand
TGCAGTACTTGGGTGTTTATTTATTATTTATTTTGAGTGAACTCTCACTCGTCACCCAGACTGGAGTGCAGTGTCTGCTCCCGGCCACTGCAGCCTCAACTGCTGGGTTCCGGGAATCCTTCCGCCTCAGCCTCCAAGTAGCCCGAATTACAGGCATGCGCTACCACGCCTGGCTGATTTTTTGATTTATTGTAGAGATGAGGTCTCACTGCCCAGGCAGGTCTCAAACCCGTGGGCTCAGGCAATCCACTCACCTCCGCCTCCCAAAGGCGCGGGATTACAGGCTGAGCCACCGAGCCGGCTTGGGTGTTGTTAATTAGCAGGCCTAGAGGTTATTTGGATATCATTTACCGGTTAGCAGGACCTACAACTTGCGCCCTCAGTATAAGTAACTGGTGCGTCCCTAAGCTGTGTGTTTCTTCCAAGGCTTGGAAGGAGGTGATAACTCCTTACCTCAGGTCTCTCTAACTTTCAGCTGTATTTTTAACTTACTGCTGGCCTTCCTTTTTGTGAGGGTACCATATTTATATTTTCTATGAATTGTGTTTATTTCAGTGGGAGAATGAGGTATTGAAACAGTGGTTCTTAGATGCGGTTGTTTGCCAAGGCTGACATTTCAAGGGAAATTGGGTAAATCTGTTTTTAACCTGAGTAATGATGATAGAGATTGCAGGATCTTCTAAAATGTCAGAATGATAAAATTGGGCATGGCCTCTTAACAGCATAAGAAAACTTGAATACAGTTTACCACCATCCTTGAAGGACTTCGAAACTGTTGCTTTTAGCTGATTTCTTGGGTCTTTTTGCTCTACCCAAACTCTCTTTTCAGAAATTCAGAAGAAGAAATGATGTGTTGCTAAAGCAGATCACACACACACACACACACACACACACACACACACACACACACAGACACACACGCGTAGATTTACATAAAATCTTATTTCTAATAATAGACTATTTTAGGAGCAGTCTATAATTTGCTATGAAAGTCTGTGATAATAAGTGACTAATTCAAAAGATCAAATACTTTAACTTATATTTGTGAAAATGTCAACACAGTATAAGAAAGTGAGGGCAAGGTCAGTTTCCAGAAGTATCTATCAGGTCAAGCCCCAGTGCACCCAGGGTCTGCTTCTGAATCATCTTCTCTAAGTCCACAGGGGAACCTTGGTCCTCAAGTCTCTCCTGTCACTTAAGTTACATCACCAGCCTCTTGGTCTGAGACTTGCGCCCTGGTTCTTCAACTAGCTTTCACCACCAGCTTTTCTTCCCCAAGAGACATAATAATAGCATTGCAGAAAGTGGCTTTGTGTATCAGACAAACTGGGAATTAGAATCTACTACTTAGTAGCTGTGCTTGAGAAAGTAATTTTCCTTTATAAATTTCAATTTTCTTCTTTGTAAAGTGGGCACGACCATGACTAACACATTGGGATTCTGTGAGCTAAAGTATATAGAGTACTATGTGTGTGCCAAAACATAAT
>NW_007203978.1:0-812 GCF_000164805.1 Carlito syrichta | reverse complement strand
CTTTATAAATTTCAATTTTCTTCTTTGTAAAGTGGGCACGACCATGACTAACACATTGGGATTCTGTGAGCTAAAGTATATAGAGTACTATGTGTGTGCCAAAACATAATAGGAATGTTGTAAATTGCTTATATTATTTTCTCTTTTTTCCATATTCTAAAATTGAGCTGGATCCAATATTAAATCCTCATATCTTCCTTTGTCATTGTTCTGTGCTGTGCAGGACTAATGATTTTCTGTGTATATTTTTTACACACACCCTCCATGAAAGAGCTTCCTTTTAATTTCCAGTAAATTGAAACTTACAGTTTCTATGTGTCTATGAATGACTAAAAAAATTTTTCTAGTGAAAAATATAAAGATCATCACCGAAGTGGGTTAGAGAAATATAAAACATATGTAGATATTTTAGAAAATGTGTAAATCATTTACAGTTACATTAGACATAATTTATTTTAATGCAGAATCTGATATAAATGTCCAAATGGACTTTTGTTATATTTCATTGTCTCATCTGTTTTAACAGGTTATGCAGTATACACTTCACAATAGAGTATAATTTATCAGGTTAGAAACCATTTAAAAAGGAAAAGTTGACTGAAACTGTAGATAATCCAGCCAAACGAAATCATGTCTACGTGTGTTTTGGACTACTTAACACAGCACATGTGACTCTTCCCAAAGTAAAATCATAGACTACTTTATATTTTATTCCATTTCATCCAGCAAATTTTTTGAATGCCAGATACTGCAAAAATTTCATAATTGCATCTAAGTATGGTCGTTGATCTCACAGAACTGACCGTCTAATG
>NW_007203977.1:0-1117 GCF_000164805.1 Carlito syrichta | reverse complement strand
AAGTTGTGTAAGTTGCATGTCCATTATTGGTTGTGCATCAGAAGAGGCTGGCCGAGTGCCCTTTCAGCAATACACTGGGATCCCACCCAGCCCAGCCTCAGCAGGGTTCTGAGAGTCCAGTGAGCAGAGTAGTTCGAGTGTGTGTGCAAGTGTGTGAATGTGAGTGTACAGTACAGAGTGGTTGAGTTGTCACGTGGGCTCAAGCACAAGTTACAAATGCCTCCATGTCTGCACTCTTCAGCCAAGGCAGGACAGAGGGAAACAGCAGGCCCCGCCTGCACTGGGTGGACAGGATCCCATGCATTTGGGGGAGGAGGCGGCATTGGAGGGTGATGTGAAATGTCTCTGACGGTTTAGGGCGTGGCCAGGGCAAGGGTCAGCAGGGAGTATGCGCGCACGATTTTACATGAGGCCGTCCATTTTCCGTTATATTAAATTGTATTGTGAGGGGGGCCGATCTCCGCATCTCCTGAGCTGTCTGAGTGGTGGCCAGGGATCCCATTCTGCTGTTGCCCCCTCCAGCTCCACTCCACTGCCCGGTTGTTTCCTCCAGCTCAATGGCGACAACATCCGTGCCCTCCACCCACCTCCGAAAAGGGAATGCGGACACAGAGTCACTGGGTCATTGGGCCTGAGTGGAACACAAAGCAACCCCTGGAATTCGCCAGGTCGTCATCAGAAGCATCAATGAGATGCAAAAATGAAAGACAAGATGAAGAACGATCACACCTGGTTGGACGCTACCTTTCTGGTAGGTAGCTCCCCCAACCCAGCAACCACACTGTCTGCAGTCTCCACTGCTCTCCTGGCAGCAGCCTATGGCGCCAGAGATGACAACTTCCTTCCCCAGCTACTGCTTGCTCGCCATGCTCTTGCTGGTTCTCATTCGGTGGGAGTGGGTTCGCCCCTGACCCGTGTGTTTGTGTGTGTGTGTGTGTCTGTGTGTGTGTGTGAGTGCGAGTGTGTGTGTATGCCCGAGAATGCTCGGTGACATGTAGCGACTCTCTCCGTGAGCCCGCACCAGGAATCTCCGCGAAATTACTCACAGGACTGTGCTTGGTGGGCTTGGCAGTGGGTCTCTAGGGTGAAGCACTTGGTGTCTTCTCTCCAGTCTCTG
>NW_007203976.1:0-787 GCF_000164805.1 Carlito syrichta | reverse complement strand
GAAATAATGTATGCAAACATGACCACAGCTATTGAGATGAAAATAGACAAGTTTTAATGTATCCAGACATATGCTGAATCTAGATATCTTTTGTTGTTTAAAGCAAACACTTATGTATTTTTTTTTTGAGTTGGAGTCTCACTCTGTTGCCCAGACTGGAGTGCAGTGGCCACTCCCGGCCACCATAGCCTCAACCTGCTGGGCTCTGGCGATCCTTCGGCCTCAGCCTTCTGAGTAACTGGAACTACAGGCGCGCGCTACCACACCCGGATAAATTTTTGATTTATTGTAGAGATGAGGTCTCACCAAGTTGCCCAGGTGGGTCTCAAACCCGCGAGCTCAGACAATCCACTCACCTCAGCCTCCCAAGGCACGGGATTACAGACTGAGCCACCGAGCCCGGCTCACTTGTGTATTTTTTAATGAATTTTCTTAGTTCTTATCTTCATGATTAAACAGTATGCTATAATTTCAACGTTGTCCCAATATTTCTGCTAACTGTGATTTAATTGACCCTCTACCCCAGGTTAAAATGACAGCAGTCATAAGTCTGGATGTTCTGAGACACCTGCACTTTCAAATATTCATTGTTACTGGTCCCTCATCCTTACTCATTTATGAGCACTAAATACCTCCTGCTTCTAGGCTCTGTGTCATCTTGTCTTTGTGTCACACCTGAGATGGAGGATTTATAAATCTTTAAAAACAGATGAGAAAAAAATCACAGGAGATTCAGAATCAACTGTTGAGTCACATTATCAACATAGTAGTCATAGAGAAGCCTAAT
>NW_007203975.1:0-739 GCF_000164805.1 Carlito syrichta | reverse complement strand
ATTTTGCAGTCATATAACCTGTAGTTTTAATGGAGGAAGCTACTAAGATCATAATAAAATTGTTCTTTTTATGCTACTATCTCGCTAAAGAAACGAAAATTTCTGGCATTTAGGTGAAGGTAAATATTAAGTTAATTATCAGGGTATTATATTTTAACCTCATTTTTAGCATAGTTGCATGTATTTCCAAAAAAGTAGCTTGTTTTACTTCTTTTATCGCAGTACATGAGGTCATATCATGGTAAGCATGAATTTGGTTTTGATAAAAATTTGGTTTTCTACATGCAACCATGTTAATGTACATTATTCATTTTTCGTCATTTTCTGATGACCCTCAAATATGTTTTTCAAACTTGTGGATGAACATTTGTATGGTTTTGAGACCGTAGCTAAGAAACTATGAGGACATAACTGTTATAGTCCATGTCTTTTCATTACATAGGGGAATGATTTCTCTCAAAGGTATTCCTAAGATTGCAGTTTCTATACTGTAGGCTGTTAGCACATGTACAGCTAACCCCAAAGCGTTTCACAATTTTAAAACCTAACTCACACTTCTAACAGGATAAACATACGCAATGCCTCTTTCTTCACGATTTTTCCAACATTACTCATTTTTCATTTTTCAAGGGTTTGTTTTCTTTATTTTGGGGTTTGATTGTTAGAGTCAGAGTCTAACTCTGTCTCACAGAGTAGACGGTCACAGACACTGCAGCCTCCAACTCCTGGGCTCGGGCGA
>NW_007203974.1:0-823 GCF_000164805.1 Carlito syrichta | reverse complement strand
GAAGCTACTAAGATCATAATAAAATTGTCTTTTATGCTACTATCTCGCTAAAGAAACGAAATTTCTGGCATTTAGGTGAAGGTAAATATTAAGTTAATTATCAGGGTATTATATTTTAACCTCATTTTAGCATAGTTGCATGTATTTCCAAAAAAGTAGCTTGTTTTACTTCTTTTATCGCAGTACATGAGGTCATATCATGGTAAGCATGAATTTGGTTTTGATAAAAATTTGGTTTTCTACATGCAACCATGTTAATGTACATTATTCATTTTTCGTCATTTTCTGATGACCCTCAAATATGTTTTTCAAACTTGTGGATGAACATTTGTATGGTTTTGAGACCGTAGCTAAGAAACTATGAGGACATAACTGTTATAGTCCATGTCTTTTCATTACATAGGGGAATGATTTCTCTCAAAGGTATTCCTAAGATTGCAGTTTCTATACTGTAGGCTGTTAGCACATGTACAGCTAACCCCAAAGCGTTTCACAATTTTAAAACCTAACTCACACTTCTAACAGGATAAACATACGCAATGCCTCTTTCTTCACGATTTTTCCAACATTACTCATTTTTCATTTTTCAAGGGTTTGTTTTCTTTATTTTGGGGTTTGATTGTTAGAGTCAGAGTCTAACTCTGTCGCACAGAGTAGACGGTCACAGACACTGCAGCCTCCAACTCCTGGGCTCGGGCGATTCTTCCAGCTCAGCCTTCCAAGTGTCTGGAACTTTGTTGAGCTCAGGAAGAAAAAAACTGAAGGTGGTTCACAGGGAGGAGAGTTCGATGGCCCTTTTTTTTCCAAGTTGATGGGCGGGTGT
>NW_007203973.1:0-812 GCF_000164805.1 Carlito syrichta | reverse complement strand
GACCAAGAAAAAACGAGGAAAAAAACCAAATAAGCATAATCAGAACACAAAAGATGAAGTCACATCTGACCCTGAAGAAATACAAAAGATCATTAGAGACTACTACGTACACTTGTATGGAAACAAACTGAAAACCATAAGGAAATAGAGGACTTTCTGACATCACACAACCTACCTAGGTTGGAACAAGAAGAAATTGAGACCCTAAATAAACCAATAACAATCTAGGAAATCGACCACGTAATAAGAAAACTTCCTACAAAAAAAAGCCCTGGTCCAGATGGCTTTCCAGCAGAATTCTACAAGACATTTAAGGAGGAGCTGATACCAATCCTACTGAAGGTATTCCAGGCAATTGAAAAAGATGGAACTCTCCCCAAATCATTTTATGAAGCCAACATCACATTAATACCCAAGCCAGGTAAAGATCCAACAAAGAAAGAGAACTACAGGCCAATATCTTTGATGAACACAGATGCTAAAATTCTCAACAAAATCCTAGCAAACCGGATTCAGCAATACATCTCAAAAATCATCCACCATGACCAAGTAGGCTTCATTCCTGGCATGCAAGGCTGGTTTAACATTCGTAAAACCATAAATGTAATTAAATACATCAACAGATGTCAAAACAAAAACCACATGATCATATCATTAGATGCAGAAAAAGCTTTTGATAAAATCCAGCACCCCTTCTTGATAAAAACCCTTGAACATCTAGGCATACGGGGAACATACCTCAAAATAATAAAAGCCATCTATGAGAAACCCACAGCCAGCATACTCCTAAATGGACAAAAATTGGAACCAAT
>NW_007203972.1:0-1409 GCF_000164805.1 Carlito syrichta | reverse complement strand
AGAAAAAGTTTGTTTAGAAAGTAAATTACAGAAAAACCGGTTTGATCCACCTCCTCAAGTTTGAAGAGGGGTCCAAACACCGAAGAGAGATTTGGTGCTGAGTGTTTGAAGCTGGGTGTTTTCTAAGGCTTTCTCTAAGAGTTTGAGAACAGGAGCATTTTTGTGAAATGTGACATGGGAGGGGGGAGGTTGTCGTCACGGCAGATAACTGTCCGATATGGCAGCGACCGGAGTTTCAGATAGTTGATCACATAGACAGGGAGTGTAGTGCGAGGTCTGTAAAACAAAGTTTCGAGACACAAATATTATTTTCAAATGTCCTTGAATTTAGCGAACAGAAAGACATTTAACTAGGAGTGCGTTGATCATGGGAAATGGAAAGAGGGTTGGAGCCAAAACGTGAGCCAACGCCAAGCCTCCTGCCCACAGTGGCTGAAGTTACGCCATTTGGGCTTTTTTTGTTCTTTATGATTCTTTGTGTGTGTGTGTGTGTGTGTGTTGAAGTCTCACTCTGTCACCCAGACTTGAGTGCAGTGACACATTCCAGGCCAACGGAGCCTCCACCTGCTGGGTTCTGGCAATCTTTCCGCCACAGCCTTTCAAGTAGCCGGAACTACAGTCGTGTGCTATTATGCCCGACTGATTTTTGATTTATTGTAGAGATGAGATCTCACCGATTTGCCCTTGTGTGTCTGGAACCCACAGCCTCAGGCAACTCACCCACCTCGGCCTCTCAAAGTGCTGGGATTACAGGCTGAGCCACCCAGCTCTGCCATTCTTTATGATTCTTATCAGAGTTCATTCTGTCACCCAGGCTAGAGTGCAGTGGCAAGCTCACAGCCAACATAGCCTCGACCTGTTGGGCTCAAGTGATCCTTTCGCCTCAGCCTTCCAAATAGATGGAACTACAAGCATGCATCACTGTGCTAGGTTTATTTTTTTTTTAATTTATTGATGTTTTCTTAATTTAAAGATGAGGTCACACCAAGTAGCCCGGGCTGGCCTCGAACCCCTGGGCTCAGGCAGTCCTCTTGCCTCGGCCTCCCAAAGTGCTGGGATGCCAGGATTGGGCTGCCATGGCTGGCCTTTTGTCCTTTCGATGACAAACATGATGTAAAGAGGTATCGTACACAGTGTGAAGATACCTTATGCACACAGGCTGTCTGTGTTCACCACGGTTTTTCTGAGAATCAGAATCGGCTCCTGGGATGCCGAAGGCTGAGCATCCAAGGATGTGCTCTTTGCGACCTGGAGGCCCAGAAAAGTCAGTAGTGAGGCTCAGGCTGAGTCCAGAGGCTCAAGGAACAGGAGAGCCGTGAGGTCAACCCCGGGGCAAGAACAAGAGGGATCAATGTTCCAGCTGAAGCAGTGAAGTGGAGAGATAAAATTCTCCCTCCTCTTATTTTGTG
>NW_007203971.1:0-618 GCF_000164805.1 Carlito syrichta | reverse complement strand
GGTCTCACTCAGTTGCCACGACTGGAGTGCAGTGGCCGGGGCCACTGCAGCCTCGACCTGCTGGGCTCCAGCGATCCTTCTGCCTCAGTCTTCCAAGTAGCTGGAACTACAGGTGTGGGCTACCACGCCCAGCTAATTTTTGATTTATTGTAGAGATGAGGTCTCGCTGAGGTGCCCAGGCGGGTCTCGAACCCACGGGCTCAGGCAATCCACTCAACTCTGCCTCCCAAAGTGTGGGATTACAGGCTGAGCCACCGATCCCGGCTTGGAGATTTTTTTAAACATGCTCTGGGGAATGAGATGTATAAAGGAGTACAAAAAAAACCCTGAAATTATATTTTGGAGGGCCGGCCCCTTGTAGTACAGGCTCTTCCCGCTAGGTAAGTGTTCTAGGAACACATTGGCATCAGTGTACCAGCTAGCATTGCTGTGAGAGGCTGAGTTTGGCTTCTGTGAGTTTTTTTTTTTTTTGGTGGGTGGGGGAATTCCTTCAACAAAGTTACCCATCTCCTAATGGGTGATTTACGAGTACACCTTCCTGCACTGCACTGAGTGTTCAGCAGTTTTTGTTTTGTTTTTTTTACCCAAAATGACCTTAATTCCATTCACTCAATCTTG
>NW_007203970.1:0-1398 GCF_000164805.1 Carlito syrichta | reverse complement strand
CATGCAACACCAGTCAAAATCTCACAAAGCTTTTTGTCAATATTGCAAAACTGATTCTAAAACTTATGTGGTTCACTAATCTTTAGAGAAATGCAAATCAAAACTATGATGAGATACCACCTAACTCCAGTAAGAATGGTCATCATTAATAAATCAAAAAAATAGCAGATGTTGCTACAGGTGCAGACAAAAGGGAACACTGATGGTGGGGGTGCAACCTAGTTCAGCCTCTATGGAAAGCAATGTGGTGATTCCTAAAAGAACTAAAAATTGACCTTCCATACAACCCAGTAATCCATCTCCTGGGAATATGCCCAGAGGAACATAAATTTTTCTACAAAAAGACCTCTGCACATGCCTGTTTATTGCCACATTATTTAAAATAGCAGAAACATGGAACCAACACCACAGTCCTTCAAAAATGGACTGGATAAAGAAAATGTGATACATATACATGCTGGAATATTGCACAGTCATAAAGAAGAACAAAATCATGGACTTCACAGGAAAATGGATGGAGTTGAAGCCCATCATACTTAGTGATCTATCACAGAAGCAAAGAAGCAAATACTTCATGTTTTCACTCATTAGGGGGCCCTGAACATTAATCAAATTAGCAAAGGGGAGAAATCAGCAGTCACTGGGCATCCCTAGGCAAAGAAGGCATGGAGAGGGTGCACATAAGACACAAAGGGTGCCTGATTCCATACCAGGGGGAGTGAGGGCCAGTTGGAGACTCAAACTTCACTTGCATTCAACCTACTTGTGTAGTCAATACTTACTTGTATTCCACAACATACGAAAAGGCACACACAATATCAAAGAAGAAAAAAAGCAGAATGTGTCCCAATACCTGATTTTAGGAGTTATTTTTAGTCAGAAAAATGTACTGGTGAAATAATGCATTAATCAACAAAACAGAATAGAGAGTTTAGAAACTGGTTTGTAAACAAATGATGCTGGAAAAATTGGACCTCCACATGTAAAAAGTGAACTTAGACACAGATTTTGACGTTCTACAAAAATTAGCTGATCATGAAATTTTAAAATTAAATAAATAATGTAGCATGATACGACCTCTTGAACATGGAAAAATCTACATGACCTGGGATTTGGAAATGAATTTTTAAATAAAACACCACTAGTATTATTCATGAATACAAAATTGGCATGCTGAATGTTATTAAAACTACTTTGTGAAAGAAAATAAGAAATTAAAAAGACAGAAAACATTTGCAAAATGTATATGTGCTAAGGAACTTATATTCAAAATATGTTATGAGAGGATCCTCCACAAAAAAATGGAATTATTTTTGAAGGGGTGATCCGATGTAATACACTCGAATTTATTCCTCCAGATCAAATTAGAAACCAGAGTTTTTTATCTGAAAGCCAGGG
>NW_007203969.1:0-791 GCF_000164805.1 Carlito syrichta | reverse complement strand
TGGAGGCTTTGTCACAGATGAGTGGTTGAGGAATTGAGGCTTGCTTCCAGAATCTCTATCCTGTTGCATTGGTCTATGTGCCTGTCTTGTACCAATACCAGGCTGTTTTGATTACTGTAGGCTTATAGTAAAGTTTGAAGTCAGGAAGCGTGATACCTCCTGCTTTGTTTCTTTTGCTAAGGATTGTTTTGGCTATTTGTGGTCATTTATGTTTTCATATAAATTTCTGCATTGTCATTTCCAGGTCTGAGAAAAAATGATGTTAGTAACTTAATGGGTATTGCATTGAATCTGTAGATTGCCTTTTGTAGGATGGACATCTTAAAAATGTTGATTCTTCCTATCCATGAGCATGGAATATTTTTCCATTTGTTTGTGTCTTCTTGGATTTCTTTGAGCGATGTTTTGTAATTCTCATTGTAAAGGTCTTTCACTTCTCTGGTTAGGAAGATGTCTAGGTATTCCATTTTTTTGGTGGATATTGTGAATGGGATTGTGCTTTTTATTTGGGTCTCTGTCTGCTTGTTGTTGTTAAGTAGGAATGAACAAGACAAGGTTGTCCACTCTCATCCCTCTTGTTTAATATTGTGTTGGAAGTCCTAGCTCAGGCAATTAGAAAAGAGAAGGAAATCAGGGGTATCCAAATAGGAAAAGAGAAAGCCAAGTTATCCCTCTTTCCTGATATATCCAATACCTTGAAAATCCAGGAGAATCTGTCAAAACCCTGCTTGCACTTTGGGAGGTCAATTCTTTTAAACAGAAATTTAAATACTTCCTTTACCCTCCAGGGA
>NW_007203968.1:0-719 GCF_000164805.1 Carlito syrichta | reverse complement strand
GACATCACACAACCTACTTAGGTGGAACAAGAGAAATTGAGACCCTAAATAAACCAATAACAATCAAAGAAATCGACTACATAATAAGAAAACTTCTACAAAAAAAAGCCTGGTCCAGATGGCTTTCCAGCAGAATTATACAAGACATTTAAGGAGGAGCTGATACCAATCCTACTGAAGGTATTTCAGGCGATTGAAAAAGATGGAACTCTCCCCAAATCATTTTACGAAGCCAACATCACATTGATACCCAAGCCAGGTAAAGATCCAACAAAGAAAGAGAACTACAGGCCAATATCTTTGATGAACATAGATGCTAAAATTCTCAACAAGATCCTAGCAAACCGGATTCAGCAATACATCTCAAAAATCATCCATCATGACCAAGTAGGCTTCATTCCTGGCATGCAAGGCTGGTTCAACATTCGTAAAACCATAAATGTAATTAAATACATCAACAGATGTCAAAACAAAAACCACATGATCATATCACTAGATGCAGAAAAAGCTTTTGATAAAATCCAGCACCGCTTCTTGATAAAAGCCCTTGAGCATCTAGGCATACAGGGAACATACCTCAAAATAGTAAAAGCCATCTACAAGAAACCCACAGCCAGCATACTCCTAAATGGACAAAAATTGGAACCAATTCCCCTGAAAACTGGAACTAGACAAGGATGCCCACTCTCTCCCCTCCTGTTCAACATAGTATTGGAAGT
>NW_007203967.1:0-583 GCF_000164805.1 Carlito syrichta | reverse complement strand
GTGATTAACAGGATAACAGATAAGGTGAGAAATGATAAGTAATCGCACGATGAGATGAAGAGAGGATGTAAAGGTGATTGGCCACTCCAGCTATCATTGAGTCCATGGAAAGTAAAAAGGCTTGTAGTCATGTCTTCATTGGGCAATAGGTCCAATTATCTAAAACCCTTGCCTAGAATTCAGACACACCATAGAGCAGGACCCTTCAGGCAAACTCTGATGATCGCTTTTGACAAATGTTCTCCTTGAGCATAATGTAGTTACTCCAATGCTTTTAGAAATGACTACACTTACACTCAAACAGTCTTTACAAAATGAAACCCAAACACATCCCGGTCACCTCCGGACACACACACCCAGCCACACACACTCTCTGTGTGCAGTCAGGTTTCTTTTAGCCAATGTAAAACAGAGTGTAAGTTGGTAAATAAATATTTAATTCATGCAACCAAAACCGTGAAAGACCGAGCTCCAAATACAAAGTTTTGCATTCGTGAGATACACTATATAGATTAAAAAATCCACTTACAGATATCCTTTAACGAAAGAAAATGGAAAACAAAAGAATTATTCACATGTATGC
>NW_007203966.1:0-750 GCF_000164805.1 Carlito syrichta | reverse complement strand
GAGTCCAAGCAGCATAAAGCAGCAGGCAAAACTCTTTCCATTGAGCTGTGTTTCCATGGTTGGTGGTCCCACCCATGACTGCAGAGGCTGTCTTTCCAAGGGGCTATGCGATTGTTGATGCCATCGGCCCCCCTGCTTTTGAGGCCGAACAAGGACAGGACTCTGCTTCGCTCGTGTATTTAACCACCAGATTTTGCAGCGACGGTCCATCTAGAGTCACTCTACAGAACACAACCTTGAAAAACTTACTAAATAGGCAATGTTTTACCATTAATCTCGCTTTGGACAATAGATGCCAGTCCGCTGTTCATCCACATACGAACAAGACACAGAGAGTGGCCGATTGCAACCCTTGCTTCATGATAATAATAAAAACCCCAGTCAGACACAGAAGCTCATGACTGTGATCCCAGCATTTTGGGATGCAGTGGCAGGAGGATACGTTGAGCCCGGAAGTTTGTCGGGAAACTTCATCGTTATGAAAAATACAAAAAACCCTGGAGTATGGTGGTGTGTGTCGTTAGTCCCAGCAACTCAGAAGGCTGAAGCGAGAGGACCGCTTGAGCCCGATTGTTCAAGTCTGCGATGCACTCTAACCCGGGCAATATAGCAAGACTCTGTATCTGCAAAACAAAACACAAAAAACCCAAAGTAGGTTAGGCTAATTCATCATTTTTTATACTTGAAATTTATTTATTCTATGTCTGCATATTTAAAGCTCGTTCATGATGACACACACCTTCTTGATGC
>NW_007203965.1:0-1431 GCF_000164805.1 Carlito syrichta | reverse complement strand
TAAAGGCCCATCTGGAAGATCGCCTCTGACATAGGATATCAGTATACCTATAATATGGCGTGTGATTAGTGACCAGTGTGCAAACATGGCAGTAAAACTTATAAGTAAATCTCAATACACTGATGGAAAGTGCATAGCAGAATTATTTCTCTCTGTCTTTCTAAGTTTTACTTCTTTTCTAGATATTTTTTAACTTCTATTTCCTGGTAGACTGGGTAGTCAGTTTTGGAAAGCTATTTCCCCTAGGGCTAAGATTAGAAACTAAATTACCATGATAGTTTTGTCACCCTGCCCCTAGCCAGGCAGAACGTTTTCTTTTGTTTCGTTAATTACTGAAACTCTGTCTGCTTCAGCCCATGGCCGCCATCTTGGCAACCCTGCATTTCCTTGTTCAAGAGTGTGACAGCTACTATTTGATTTTTAGAGTAGACTTGTTAGGATAAAATATATACATATACACTCATAATTGCCTAAATTTATGCTTGCTGTTTTGTTTCCTTTTGCTACATTATTCAAATATAATAATTACTATACGATTTATAAAAGAATTAATGATGAGGTATTAGCTTAATAGGATATAGCATAGTATTAAAGTTCAATCACTAGATCATATAAAAATTAAAGTTTACACATATGAAACATATGAATTATAGTAAAGTTTTGTAGTTTAAGAATAAGTTTTAACTCAGTTATAAGGTATTACGTTAAATCATAATAGGTTAATAGTATAACTGACAGTTAAGTCATTTAACTAAACTTATAGATTATGGTATAGTGTTAAGTTGATAATATTAATTGTTAAAAATATTGGGAGTCAGTGAACTTGGACTGAACCTAGAGTTAACTTAGAAAAGTTTTTTGTATTAATCAGGGTTTAGAACAAAGAGTATAATATGAATGATTCATTGAACATTATGGAAAACACTTTGAACGATTTGTATTGAAATTGTGCACCTGTGACCTTAATGTAAGCACGGCAGGCATCATGGAATTTGAATTATTTGCTTGGAAATTGCAGATCTCGTGGTGGTCTTGTGATGCATAGTTTGTAAAGCACGGAACTTGTACGCCCCTAGCAAGTGATTATCACACTGCTGGAGGGTATAGAAAATGGTATATAAGTTGGAAAAGGTTTGAATAAAATTGGCTTCAGTCCTGATCAGACTGTTCCCAGAAGAACTGCCTCTGAGTGGTCTCTTCTCGCTGTCCAGATTCTCTGGTGTGGGTCCTAACCCACCCTTGGTCAGTGCTGGTCACCGACATCTCACTATGACTGTTTCATAAGCAGCAAACAAATCTATCACAAGCAACCCATAGGTAGAAGACATAATGTGGGTGAAAGCGTAGGGTCTGCTAGTGCCTTGACTCCCTTCCTAAAAGTAGGAAATTTCCCACTTTATGAGTCTTCACATAAGGCAAAGCCCACCTCCG
>NW_007203964.1:0-1140 GCF_000164805.1 Carlito syrichta | reverse complement strand
TGTGATGCATAGTTTGTAAAGCACGGAACTTGTACGCCCCTAGCAAGTGATTATCACACTGCTGGAGGGTATAGAAAATGGTATATAAGTTGGAAAAGGTTTGAATAAAATTGGCTTCAGTCCTGATCAGACTGTTCCCAGAAGAACTGCCTCTGAGTGGTCTCTTCTCGCTGTCCAGATTCTCTGGTGCGGGTCCTAACCCACCCTTGATCAGTGCTGGTCACCGACATCTCACTATGACTGTTTCATAAGCAGCAAACAAATCTATCACAAGCAACCCATAGGTAGAAGACATAATGTGGGTGAAAGCGTAGGGTCTGCTAGTGCCTTGACTCCCTTCCTAAAAGTAGGAAATTTCCCACTTTATGAGTCTTCACATAAGGCAAAGCCCACCTCCCTATGTAGAGCTGACAAGGTCATATACTCATCCTTCCAGTCACCCTCCAGCATGACATGGGTGCTTAATTTAGATTCTTCCACTATGACATTCCCACCAAGGCCCCTATAACAGTTAGAGGCAATAAGAAGATGGGGCAGCAAAGGAGGAATTTTGGCAACAGGAGGCAGCAGCAACACTGAGTTTCCAAAGGCAACAGCAACAGCTATGCTGTCAGTGGTTGAGCCTAGACCTCAGCAACATGTGGTCACATTACTGTCACCAGATGGGTTTCTATCATGATTCTTAGCTATGCCTTTTATGTTACCTAGTCTTCTTTGTTCCTATGTAAGGAACCTTCCCATCAGTTCAGTAAACAACCTTCCCATCAGTTTGGTAAACTAACCAATATGCTTTCAATAACTCCCTTTTCTGCTTGAATTAGTCAGAACTGCCCTGTTACCTGCAATTAAAAACCCTGACTGAGGCAATTAATAATAAGTAGCAGTAACCAATTATACTTTATAAAATCTTTTTACCTTAGTAGTTGATTGTTCTTTTATATAATATGCCATTATGGTCTTAAGTAACATCTACTTTATACATGGTGGTAGATTCTGACAGCAACAAAATAACTTCAAATTTCTTTATCTTTTCAAAAGCAACAACAAAAACACAATTATAATACCAATTATCTAAGGGTGATCTTCACTGAGTTCGAAGTTAAGCTTTATAAATTTCTTACCTGTCAATACCTAACCGCT
>NW_007203963.1:0-795 GCF_000164805.1 Carlito syrichta | reverse complement strand
CCCTCCAAGGTCCTTGAGGCTTCCAGCAGTGTGTTTACATGGTCACTGTCGTAAAGAATGTAGATGTTAGATATTTAACCACAGACTATTAAGCTTATGGCCATAGTATACAGTTAAGTTTCACCAAGCTCAGTGACTCAGCCTGTAATCCCGCGCCTTTGGGAGGCTGAGATGAGTGGATTGCCTGAGTCCGTGGGTTCGAGACCTGCCTGGGAAGCGAGTCCTCATCTCTACAATAAATCAAAAAATCAGCTGGGTGTGGTAGCACTTGCCTGTAATTCCGGCTACTTGGAAGACTGAGGCGGAAGGATCGCCGGAGCCCAGCAGGTTGAGGCTGCAGTGGCCGGGAGCAGCCACTGCACTCTAGTCTGGGCGACAGAGTGAGACTCCAACTCAAAAAAAAAAAGAAGTTTCACCGCTTGCAAATCCTCATTGCTCTGCCTATTCTTTCCTCCTCTCCCTCTTCTTTTAATAGATCATGACTTTGGTGTGGCATCTAATCCCTGGTGAGCACTAAATTTATTTATACATTTTACTGTTTTCACAACTTTGCCTTTTTCCAGATGCTGTACTGTTGGTATTATACAATTTGTTGCCTTTTCACATTAGTTTCTTCTACTTTGTAATACATATCCATACTTCCTCTGTCTTTGTGGCTTGATAACGCACCCCTTTTTAGTGCTGAGTAATAATATTTCATTACTTTGTTGGACCATGGTTTCTTATCAGTTCACCTACTGAAGGACATCTTGGTTGCTTCCAGGTTGGTGATTATGAATTATGTGTCTATAATGA
>NW_007203962.1:0-860 GCF_000164805.1 Carlito syrichta | reverse complement strand
GGAAACTGGAAAAAAAAAAAGGCACAGGGAACGCCTGCCACTCAGGCACTAGAGTGGGAGGTGGGGTGAGAGGAACGCCCGCGTCCAGGGTTTTGAGACCAGCTGAGCAACTCTACGCGGAATCAAAACATCTGCCGGGCTCGGTGACGCACGTCTGTGGTGCCAGCTACACGGAAGGCCGAGGCGGAAAGGTCACTTGAGCCCAGCAGGACACCCAGGCTGCGCTGTCCGGGAACGTGACACCGCCCTCCAGCCTGGGTGACAGAGTGAGACTCCTACTTAAAAAATAAAACACAATAAAATAAAAAATGTTTCTTTCCTTTTTTCAGGCAAAAGCTTTCATTTTTCTTAGTGAGCCAGCCCACGAGTGCAGAGCACATCATCAAAAAGTCACATCCCCATTCAACATGTCTGACTTCTCGACTGTGGAGATTTCCTTTCTTTCCAGTTGATAACGGCAGGTTGACGGTGACCGTGATTCAGCATAAACCTGTGTGCCACCCCATGAGCCATTCCTTAGAGTCCCAGCTTGGTGCTTCTCCAAGGTCTCCTCTTGGAGTTGTACCAGATTCTATGACCAGCTTTCATCCGAATCCCCTGGAGAATGGGACGATTTTGCTTCTGTCTCTCGGCCAGGCATCGCTTGATCCTGAAAGCCTCGTGAGAAGGCATGGAGAGCAACGGAGTCCACCGTGCACGCCACGATGGTGGAGAAAGGAAGAGAGGGCCCCAAATGAAACGGTTTCTAATAGCCACATTCCAAAGGAAGCAGAAGCCGGGTGCGGTGGCTCACGCCCGTCATCCCAGCACTTTGGGAGGCTGAGGAGGGAGCATGGCTTCGAGCCAGGAGTTGAGACCAG
>NW_007203961.1:0-920 GCF_000164805.1 Carlito syrichta | reverse complement strand
CTGGGATGTGTTTTGGGTTTCACTTTATAAAGATTGTTTGACTGTAAGTGTAGTCATGTCTAAAAGCATTGGAGTAACTTCATTATGCTCAAGCACAACATTTGTCAAAAGTGATCATCAGAGTTGGCCTGAAGGACCCTGCTCTAGTACGTGTCTGAATTCTACGCAAGGATTTTAGACAATTGGACCTATTGCCCAGTGAAGAAATGACAAAAGGCCTTTTTACTTTCAATGGAGTTAATGATAGCTGGAGTGGCCAGGCCCCTTTACATCCTCTCTTCATTTGATCGTGGGATAACTTATCATTTCTCACCTTATCTGTTATCCTGTTAATCACTAAATTTCTCTTTCTGTGGATGAATGAGCATGTGATAAATATTCTGCAATGAACTGCCTCTGGGAGAGGAAACTTTGTTGTGGAGAATGTGTGAGAAGTAAGCAGTAAGTGTTAAGCAAAGGTCAGATTGATGTTATCACTTACGTTTCCCTGGAGTGGAGACAATTACTCCTTGTTTGTTTGGCTATTAATCCAGAATTGTGTGGGGGTGTGCAAGTCTTCTGAAATGCATTATGCAGGCTCCTTAGAGTCCAAATCAAGTACGATGATAGAGTTTCAGTGTTAAACCAGGGAGCAACGAGTTGATTTATAAATATTTAAACATAAATAATGATTCATGAATTGCTATATCGGCCTGCAGAATTTTTTGGATAAATAACATCATCCTGATGGAATTTAAATACAGCTCTGTAGTCCATCAGTATATATTAATAATCTTTAAAGTACTAAGTTTCATGTGATCTCATATTTTATCTAATCAGGAATATCTAGATTGATATAATTTGTAACTTCTAACGCAGCCTCTTTTTGTCAATAGTTTAATTTTCCCGTTTTAACGTTCATTTGAGGGGAAAGATACAGA
>NW_007203960.1:0-828 GCF_000164805.1 Carlito syrichta | reverse complement strand
TCCTCTAGTACGTGTCTGAATTCTACGCAAGGATTTTAGACAATTGGACCTATTGCCCAGTGAAGAAATGACAAAAGGCCTTTTTACTTTCAATGGAGTTAATGATAGCTGGAGTGGCCAGGCCCCTTTACATCCTCTCTTCATTTGATCGTGGGATAACTTATCATTTCTCACCTTATCTGTTATCCTGTTAATCACTAAATTTCTCTTTCTGTGGATGAATGAGCATGTGATAAATATTCTGCAATGAACTGCCTCTGGGAGAGGAAATTTTGTTGTGGAGAATGTGTGAGAAGTAAGCAGTAAGTGTTAAGCAAAGGTCAGATTGATGTTATCACTTACGTTTCCCTGGAGTGGAGACAATTACTCCTTGTTTGTTTGGCTATTAATCCAGAATTGTGTGGGGGTGTGCAAGTCTTCTGAAATGCATTATGCAGGCTCCTTAGAGTCCAAATCAAGTACGATGATAGAGTTTCAGTGTTAAACCAGGGAGCAACGAGTTGATTTATAAATATTTAAACATAAATAATGATTCATGAATTGCTATATCGGCCTGCAGAATTTTTTGGATAAATAACATCATCCTGATGGAATTTAAATATAGCTCTGTAGTCCATCAGTATATATTAATAATCTTTAAAGTACTAAGTTTCATGTGATCTCATATTTTATCTAATCAGGAAATATCTAGATTGATATAATTTGTAACTTCTAAGGCAGCCTCTTTTTGTCAATAGTTTAATTTTCCCGTTTTAACGTTCATTTGAGGGGGAAAGATACAGAAGTTGTCATCAACTCAAAAGAATAAATGTTAGCCCAGTTATCTAT
>NW_007203959.1:0-988 GCF_000164805.1 Carlito syrichta | reverse complement strand
AAATCAAGTACGATGATAGAGTTTCAGTGTTAAACCAGGGAGCAACGAGTTGATTTATAAATATTTAAACATAAATAATGTTCATGAATTGCTATATCGGCCTGCAGAATTTTTTGGATAAATAACATCATCGTGATGGAATTTAAATACAGCTCTGTAGTCCATCAGTATATATTAATAATCTTTAAAGTACTAAGTTTCATGTGATCTCATATTTTATCTAATCAGGAAATATCTAGATTGATATAATTTGTAACTTCTAAGGCAGCCTCTTTTTGTCAATAGTTTAATTTTCCCGTTTTAACGTTCATTTGAGGGGGAAAGATACAGAAGTTGTCATCAACTCAAAAGAATAAATGTTAGCCCAGTTGTCTATTTTCACCACACATATTGAAAGAGAAGTTATGGCAATTTTTCAATTTGGTTCGAATTATTATTTCCCCTAATAATTGTGCAAAAGTTTACCTGTTAAAATGTGTCAGTTGATATAAAATAGTAAATGAAATAGCAAGTAATTATGCTGTGAATATCATTTTGCCTTTTCATTAGATGTAAGTGTTCATTTCTTAGACATGAATATTTATTTTAAGCAGGCAGAGTGGCAAAATATCAACATGAGATTAGGGTCTATAGACCAGCGGAATTCTTAAAACAGATTTAGAAATACAACTTGAACACATTGTCATGGTTTTAAGCTTCAGTGTCTCATTTCTGCAGTTGAGGGAAAGATATTCATTTGTCTGTTGTTTTGAGGATCAAATGACACAATGCATTTAAAAAATACAGATTACTATTGACATATTACTATTATATTCAGGAAGGAACTTAGCAGGGATAAACTTTTTTTTAATTCAGGAGGGGTAAACTTTTTGTTTTCAGATACTCAACTCAAATCAACATAATAAAAATGTGGGTCACAGTGACATTTCTTTCATTGTTTAACAATAAATCTATTGACCCCAAAAATCACCAGAGATGTAAGAAGCTG
>NW_007203958.1:0-998 GCF_000164805.1 Carlito syrichta | reverse complement strand
CTAGCCCTCATACTCATCCAAGTTTTTGGTGACAAGTTATTTTTTCAATGACATCTATTGTGAAACTCTATATTTAAAATTAAAACCACTGACCACTACTCTGTACTTTGTTCCCCTTTACTTGATTATACTTGTTATCTTTATTTATAGCAATAAACACTATGTATTGTAATTTATTGAATTCTGTTTAATAGGTATGTAAGCTTCATCTCTTTGACTATAATCAACATTAAGTAAATTGAATAATATTCTTATTGATTTTACTTATTTTTTAATGTTTCTCCCCCTAAATAAGGTTTTACAAGCAGCAATTTTGTGCCTTTATATATTATCATATACTTATATTTTTATAGAGAGTCTGTCTTCTTTTTTGATTATTGAATTTTCCCAAGTAAAATAGTCCAAAAATTAAATATCAAGTTTGTCCTTGTATTTTTAAGGCACATGCAGTTAACTGCCAGATCATTTGTTTAATACCAGATATCATTTATACAGTGTAAAATATTTTGAAACATTTTTATACATTAATTTAAATTCAAACTAATATGAATGTCTATTTCTCATTTATAAATTGTAGTAAGTAAAATTCTAGTTGTTTACTAAAATTCTCAAATGTTCCTTTTTAAATTCAGTGTGTCACTTATGATCAGAATGTGGCCATCATTTCATTTTCTAAGGTAACTCAATAGCTTCTAAATATTAATGAATTTTCCTTTGGCATAATGACTGCTTATAATTAATGCTATTAATTTACTTTACTATTTATGTTCTTTTTCACCTTCCCATTCAAATTGGAATTTTCTATGATGCCTGAGCACCTATATAATTTTTTTAAAGTAACTGATCTCCTATTTTTAGATCTCTTATTTACAGATTATATTAATATTTATATATTCATTTTATTGATATTTAAAATAAATTGAGTGCTATATAAAGTATTTAAATATGTATTTTATTATGTATCTATAAATAATATTTATATATGTATTATGTTATCA
>NW_007203957.1:0-798 GCF_000164805.1 Carlito syrichta | reverse complement strand
AACCTTACAATCTGTCCATGCAGTGGGGTTTAGGTTTGCTCCCTGGAACTAAAGGAGGCAAGAAAAAGGAAAATAATGGAAAAAAGGGGGATAAAGAAAAGGTTGGAGAGAGAGAATTGTAAGAGGGCAAACAGACATACATACCAACTAATGAATAGAAAGAGACACAAGGCCAGAAAAGAGTAAAAAGCAACAAATAAACAAGATTCTCTAAAGCATACTGGTAATCACACAAAGACAGTCTAATAAATTCATGTCTTTTGATGTGCTTTTCTCCAACACAGACAAGTGGTCTAACTCAAAAAGCAAACAAAAGTGAACAAAACAAACAGTCAAAACAATAAAATCAAAATAAGAAGCCAGACTAGCTCTGGAGTCTTTCCTGAGTGTCTGAAATCTCTTAAGCTCTGATCTCTTGTCTCTCCTCTTTGTTCTCACTGCAGGCAGATAGGTTTACTCAAAGCTTGGATTGGTTCCCTTGGCTTGCTGCCTGAGAGGCCTGCCATAGGACTAAATTGTCTGTGTCTGATAAAGTGTAGGGGAGGGCCTTCTACCTCCTGTTTGGTGAGGTTACCTTAGAAAGAAACCAAGGTGGCGGCTGCTCATAGATGGACAGGGAAATGTGAATCTCTGCCTGGAAAATGACTGCAGTGGGCAGCTCCTCTATCACTGATCCTTTTTTTCCACCTGTCCTTTCTCTCCACTCATCCAGGTCCACGGGTGATACACTATGACAGGCTATGGTGTTGTGTACCTGGCATCAGCACTTGGAATCAGCAATACAGCTGTGTCACTGGT
>NW_007203956.1:0-1411 GCF_000164805.1 Carlito syrichta | reverse complement strand
CGTTTGCTCCCTGGAACTAAAGGAGGCAAGAAAAAGGAAAATAATGGAAAAAAGGGGGATAAAGAAAAGGTTGGAGAGAGAGAATTGTAAGAGGGCAAACAGACATACATACCAACTAATGAATAGAAAGAGACACAAGGCCAGAAAAGAGTAAAAAGCAACAAATAAACAAGATTCTCTAAAGCATACTGGTAATCACACAAAGACAGTCTAATAAATTCATGCCTTTTGATGTGCTTTTCTCCAACACAGACAAGTGGTCTAACTCAAAAAGCAAACAAAAGTGAACAAAACAAACAGTCAAAACAATAAAATCAAAATAAGAAGCCAGACTAGCTCTGGAGTCTTTCCTGAGTGTCTGAAATCTCTTAAGCTCTGATCTCTTGTCTCTCCTCTTTGTTCTCACTGCAGGCAGATAGGTTTACTCAAAGCTTGGATTGGTTCCCTTGGCTTGCTGCCTGAGAGGCCTGCCATAGGACTAAATTGTCTGTGTCTGATAAAGTGTAGGGGAGGGCCTTCTACCTCCTGTTTGGTGAGGTTACCTTAGAAAGAAACCAAGGTGGCGGCTGCTCATAGATGGACAGGGAAATGTGAATCTCTGCCTGGAAAATGACTGCAGTGGGCAGCTCCTCTATCACTGATCCTTTTTTTCACCTGTCCTTTCTCTCACTCATCCAGGTCCATGGGTGATACACTATGACAGGCTATGGTGTTGTGTACCTGGCATCAGGCACTGGGAATCAGCAATACAGCTGTGTCACTGGTGACTTGGGGTGGGCATATGCTGTGCCACTGGTGACTTGGGGTGGGAGAGGGAGCCCGGAGTTCCTGAAACCAAGAACTGAGAGTGGCTGTTCAGCACCTCTTTAAGATATACCGTTCCCTTACACAACCATGCGAGTCTTAGCTCCCAAGTTGGAGGTTAGGCAGAGCTGGGTATGTGAGTCACCAGGTCTCTGCCTGGTCACAGGGTTCCAGGTGTTCTCTGGACCCACTGTAGTCAGGGATGAGTTGGGGGAAGTGGAGTGCAAGACTGCTGGGTGCCTCAGCCAGAGTGGGGACCAGAGCTCCAAAGGGCGGGTGGTGGCAGTGGCTTTGGGTCCCACACAGGGTTCTTCAGCCAGGACTGGAGCTGGTATCTCTGAGGGACGCATGCCTAGAGCCTCCCTGGGTGATAGTGGCTTGAGATGGGACTGGGTGGGGACCTGAACCCCAGGGCAGGGACCCAGAACTCTGAGGGTCAAGCACTGGCCATGGCTTTGGGTACTTCAGCCACGGAAGCAGTGCAGAGCCCACAGTCACAGGTGCTGGGGACCTGCATGAGCAGCAGCATCCTTGTGCCTGGTGGGGCACCCCAGGAGGGAATGGAGACTGTAGTTCCATGGGTGGGCATGGAGGGCATGGGGGGCTG
>NW_007203955.1:0-790 GCF_000164805.1 Carlito syrichta | reverse complement strand
AGATGGTATATAAGAACTCATGAAGAATTTATGATATGATTTCATAATTTGAGAAACATGCTGAACAAGTAACACAATATTTTTCAGTTAACATAAGTGAATTTCTCTATGCATAAAATTGAGGACTTTATCATGCCAGAGTAGTGTGTTATTTGTAGATAATTGCTGTTTTTCTCATTTTTTTTTCTTTTTGTACGTGAGCAATGGGTACACTTATTATGAATAACTGGCGGCATTTCTATTTGGGGATGAGAGGTTTCAGAGATAAGGAGTCACCATGTCTCTTAAGTTTGGGAACACAGGTCAGAAATGGAGTAAAAACTGGTGCCAGAATTGGTGCTTACTAAAGGGTCAAACTTGAGAAATGTGAGGATACTAGCTCTAAATACCAGTTCTAAATATTTCCCTACTTAAAAACTCATGAAGTATCATGGCATTGTACATAACTATTCTTACTGTCGAATTCACACAAAATAAAATCTAAAAATCTAAATATTTCCCGCAGTGAGTCTGATTGTTACTTAAACACATTTCATAATACACAACATTAGGATAGACTATTTTTAAAAAAACAATTAAAATAAAAAGCACTGAAATTCTGTTAGGATCTTTCATATACGTTAGACCTGCAAGTTATTTATCTAATTTATGCATTACTGAGCACTATCATCTCATTTGCTCCTCACAGCTGGGATTATGACATTTGCACATTCAATTATGTAACATTTGAAAATCACTTAATCTCTTAGTGCCCCATGTGTCCTAAGTGAAGTGATGTGACTGAACACCT
>NW_007203954.1:0-1337 GCF_000164805.1 Carlito syrichta | reverse complement strand
GAGAAACATGCTGAACAAGTAACACAATATTTTTCAGTTAACATAAGTGAATTTCTCTATGCATAAAATTGAGGACTTTATCATGCCAGAGTAGTGTGTTATTTGTAGATAATTGCTGTTTTTTCTCATTTTTTTTTTCTTTTTGTACCTGAGCAATGGGTACACTTATTATGAATAACTGGCGGCATTTCTATTTGGGGATGAGAGGTTTCAGAGCTAAGGAGTCACCATGTCTCTTAAGTTTGGGAACACAGGTCAGAAATGGAGTAAAAACTGGTGCCAGAATTGGTGCTTACTAAAGGGTCAAACTTGAGAAATGTGAGGATACTAGCTCTAAATACCAGTTCTAAATATTTCCCTACTTAAAAACTCATGAAGTATCATGGCATTGTACATAACTATTCTTACTGTCGAATTCACACAAAATAAAATCTAAAAATCTAAATATTTCCCGCAGTGAGTCTGATCGTTACTTAAACACATTTCATAATACACAACATTAGGATAGACTATTTTTAAAAATACAATTAAAATAAAAAGCACTGAAATTCTGTTAGGATCTTTCATATACGTTAGACCTGCAAGTTATTTATCTAATTTATGCATTACTGAGCACTATCATCTCATTTGCTCCTCACAGCTGGGATTATGACATTTGCACATTCAATTATGTAACATTTGAAAATCACTTAATCTCTTAGTGCCCCATGTGTCCTAAGTGAAGTGATGTGACTGAACACCTATTATTTGTATAGTTTCTTTCTACAACAATCTTGATTTTATTTAACCATGGAGATTCTCAAGCTACAAACACCAAAATGACTAATTCCGTAAAAGCAAAATGCTACCTTCCACTAGGCACAATAATTCTGTCACACATAGGAGCTATAAGAAAAATGCCCCCAGCATTTGAGTCTTACAAATGCTGTATTCCATTCTCCACCCTACCTAGAGTTTGTTACTTTTTCACATTTGTCTAAATTTTAGATACAATTATAAATAGAACAAGTCATAACATTTTTATGAGTTTTAATTTCCATCTTAGTATTCAATATCCTGTCAGGAATCGAATTGATACACTTCAAAATTTTCCAAGAAAGCCCCATAGTCATTATACACCAAGTTTGGTCATGTTTTTCATTTGTCTTGCTTACTGTTCTTTTTTTTTTTTTTTTTGAGTTGGAGTCTCACTCTGTCACCCAGACTGGAGTGCAGTGGCACGCTTCCAGCGCCCCCAGAGTTGATCTGCTGGGCTCCAGCAATCCTTCCGCCTCAGCCTTCCAAGTAGCCGGAACTACAGGCGTGCGCTACCCACGCCCCGGCTAATTATTTGATTT
>NW_007203953.1:0-1030 GCF_000164805.1 Carlito syrichta | reverse complement strand
CAATCTTTTCTCTTTTTAACCAAAATTGAGCTGGGTAGTATGTGGAAACACAGTTCCATTGAATGGTTCAGTTCCTCTGAATAACAACATGAGGAAGCTTTCCACAGGAGCAAGGAGGTTTTGCTAAGGCTACTAAACGTTACAGAGGAAGTTTGGAGATGCGCTCCTGGTGCCAATCCGAAGAGAAAAGGCAAGGAATGAAATCACCATTAACAGCAAGGGATCCTGATGAAACAGACGCTGAAATAGTAACCCTTAAGTCGATCCACATCCTCCTAGCCAAGTCATGGCCCTCTGCATAGGACAGTTTGTATGTGACTTCTACCTTCGAGCCGCTCTCTTCCACACAGAAAGGCACATTTCATAAACTCTTTTGATGTACTGTTGTAGAGCACTAATCTGCTAAACTATGTTTGTTCACTTTTGAATTCAGATTTCAATTGTTCACTTTTGAGTACATAATTTTACAAAAAGTGAAAAGTGTTTTAAAAACATGGGAGGAAGGAGACATGTCAGAAAGAAGAAGATGAAGCATATATCTATGATGTTTTGTTATTCCTTAACTTAGAGTCCCTCCATCTCCACATTTGTACAGGGTAGATTGAAATAACTGCTGTTACCTTTCACAGAGTACAACAATTTTTATGTTTATTACTGCATGTTTTTTCATCTGAATATAATTAAACTTCGAAATTTGCATTTCATATTTTGGTTGTCGAAGAGTTTGGTTTTCCACCATTTAAGGCAATGAAACTTTCATCATTAATAACTAGCAGATTTCAGTAAAATGTTCTTAAGGCCATAGTTCCACTCCAACATATAACTGTTCAGATTTCTCTGTACCGTGGGCTCTGGCCTGAGTTGGAGTCTCACTCTGTGATCCGCACCCAAAGGCAGTGGCCTCTCCCGGCCACCGCAACCTCGACCTGCTGGGCTCCATTGATCCTTCCGCTTCAGCCTTCCGAGGAGCTGGCATTACAGGCATGTGCTACCACGCCCGGCTGATTTCTTGATTTATTGTAGAGATGAG
>NW_007203952.1:0-859 GCF_000164805.1 Carlito syrichta | reverse complement strand
GCATAGGACAGTTTGTATGTGACTTCTACCTTTCGAGCCGCTCTCTTGCACACAGAAAGGCACATTCATAAACTCTTTTGATGTACTGTTGTAGAGCACTAATCTGCTAAACTATGTTTGTTCACTTTTGAATTCAGATTTCAATTGTTCACTTTTGAGTACATAATTTTACAAAAAGTAAAAAGTGTTTTAAAAACATGGGAGGAAGGAGACATGTCAGAAAGAAGAAGATGAAGCATATATCTATGATGTTTTGTTATTCCTTAACTTAGAGTCCCTCCATCTCCACATTTGTACAGGGTAGATTGAAATAACTGCTGTTACCTTTCACAGAGTACAACAATTTTTATGTTTATTACTGCATGTTTTTTCATCTGAATATAATTAAACTTCGAAATTTGCATTTCATATTTTGGTTGTCGAAGAGTTTGGTTTTCCACCATTTAAGGCAATGAAACTTTCATCATTAATAACTAGCAGATTTCAGTAAAATGTTCTTAAGGCCATAGTTCCACTCCAACATATAACTGTTCAGATTTCTCTGTACCGTGGGCTCTGGCCTGAGTTGGAGTCTCACTCTGTGATCCGCACCCAAAGGCAGTGGCCTCTCCCGGCCACCGCAACCTCGACCTGCTGGGCTCCATTGATCCTTCCGCTTCAGCCTTCCGAGGAGCTGGCATTACAGGCATGTAATGAAATACAGCCCGGCTGATTTCTTGATTTATTGTAGAGATGAGGACTCCCCAAGTTGCCCAGGTGGGTCTCGAACCCGCGGGCTTAGGTTATTCACTCCCCGCAGCCTCCTAAATCGCAGGATTACAGGCTGAGCCTGTATTGTTATTGTTGGAGATGGAGTCTC
>NW_007203951.1:0-1057 GCF_000164805.1 Carlito syrichta | reverse complement strand
AGCTCCATAGATACAAAAATGCAAACACTAGTGTATGAAAGCAAAATATGGAGAGGCGATAATTTTGAATGAATAAGAGTACTGAAATTTGGTAAACAATAAACACTTTAGAGATATCTAAATAGTTTGATAAAATAGAATTTATTTGACTACAATATTGCGGGGACCCGCCCCTCAAGGGTCATGAGATATCCTGAAGGAGAGATGGATAGGTGACAGACGAAGATCATATACACAGACACCTGCCTCTTGAACAGATGACAATCTAATGTTAGTTAACACAGAGCTTTTATACCATTCATGAAGGGGCAAGACAAAGAAAATTCTTTCACGTACATATCTTTTAAAAGTTACCATCTAGTGGTCTTAGTAGCAAACAAACCAAGATTCCCATAGGCATAGTAGCAAATAAGCCAAGATTCTCATAGGCATTTAGACAACAAGTCTTATTCATAAAGCCAACAATGATACTTTCAGTCCGATGTCCGAAATTACAGTCTCAAGAAAGTTTCTTTAAGTGTATATTTCTTTATGAGTCAGGAATTTTCCCATCTTAGGCTCTTATGTTCTTCAGAGTCCTGTGATCGCCTCCTTTGTCCAGATGTCCTCATTACTTTTCTCTTATCTTGCAGTGCTTGTTTCTAAAGAGAACCCAAAAGAAGCTTTTAGTAATGTTTCCCAGGCCCCTCAAGGTTGCTTTCTGTTTTAGCTGATCTGTCATAAAAGTGTCTGATTATTATATCATGAGTTTAGTGAAACCCAGTCTATAAATGTTAACTTAGAGTTTTAACTATAGAATTAAGTAAAAACCTTAACATCAATCCTTATCGTAAGTCAGTGAACACAGCGCTATAAATCACCTACATAACTCCTAGATAAGTGTTAGAACTTATAATGAATTCATAATGAACGTACTATAAACTTGCGCTTCTAAAAATCCTTAAGTCTAAATACTAAACTGTATAATCCTAAATCAAATAAGGAGTGAATATACTTATATCATTTATCACTTAAGCAATATCTAGTAACTTATAACCAAGTGAAAGAAAGCATTCTT
>NW_007203950.1:0-452 GCF_000164805.1 Carlito syrichta | reverse complement strand
CAACTTTCCTTTTAACTAACTCTTCATACTCCATTTTCCATAGCACAAATTGTACTCCTGTCAAACATCCTTTAGCCACTTGAAACCAATCATAAGGAGTCATCCACCAAGCACATAGCCCATCTAAGAAGGCTAGTGTATACGACGCTGTTGGGCCGTAATCATGACAAGCAGCTTTTAAGTCTTTTAATAATTTCATTGGTATAGGTTCCCATTTAGGGGGTTCAAATTCTATGTCAACAGGAAAACAATGAAGAGAGTCTTCTGATTCTAAAGACTTTTGTATAGTCCCTTGAATTCCCGGTAAATATTTTTAGGTAGTTCTACCCTTTGGCCACTAAATGGTAACAGAGACTTATATTTAGAAACCACAGGGAAAGAAAAATCTAGCCAATCTGGATTCTTATACTTAGCTGCTTTTTCATTCAATTCTGCATCATCACCAGGAGATG
>NW_007203949.1:0-794 GCF_000164805.1 Carlito syrichta | reverse complement strand
GCTGCTTCTTCATTCAATTCTGCATCATCACCAGGAGATAACTGGTCTCCAGAATCATTTTCTTTAGCTGCCTCATCCTCCTCAGAGTCTGAGTCACTAGGGAAAGAACCATAATTAGGATTTAAAACTAACGCTTCCCGCAAAATATTCCATAGGGAATAAGAATCTTGTGGCATCTGTGTTCCACCATGATTAGTATACCATTTTTTCATATTTTTGCCTACCTCATCCCATGTTTCTAATTCTAAAGTACCCTGATCCGGGAACCATGGATTAACTTTCTGTACAAAATCTAGAAAAGAATTTACTTTATCTCTACTTACATTTACCCCTTTATGTTTCAAAGCTTTACACATAATACGAATATAGGCTCTCCTTTCCTTGGAGCCGCAGTTCCCCATAACTGTAATAACAAACAATACACACAATATACAGTAATTTTACAGTAATTTTACAAGGATTGAATCGCTCTACACGGCGATAAGTCGCACAGTCCGTCGGCGACGCTAAACACTGACTTGCCTATCAACCCGCGCACTCCGGGGGGGCTGCAGCACCCTAAGGCAAGGTCCGTCCTGAAACGAGAGAAACAAACTGGGGGACATATATTTATAATTACCGGAGTCTGGTCCCTGGGTTCGGGCGCCAAAGCTGTCGGTGACCTGCACTGACCAAGGGGGGGGTTAGGACCGCACCGGTGAATCAGAACGGAGAGAAGAAACCACACGGAGGCAGCTCTTCTGGGAACAGTCTGACCAAGAGTGAAGCCAATTTTATTCAAACCTTTTCCAACT
>NW_007203948.1:5847-8661 GCF_000164805.1 Carlito syrichta | reverse complement strand
GAACAGACACTTCACAAAAGAAGTCATTCGAGCAGCCAACAAACACATGAAGAAATGCTCAACCTCACTAATCATCAGGGAGATGCAAATCAAAACCACACTGAGATACCACCAAACTCCAGTCAGAATGGCAATTATCAACAACTCAAAAAATAACAGCTGCTGGAGAGGGTGTGGTGAAAAGGGAACACTTCTACACTGTTGGTGGGAGTGTAAACTAGTGTAACCTCTGTGGAAAGCAGTGTGGCGATTCCTAAAAGCTCTAAATATTGACCTTCCATATGACCCTGCAATCCCCCTACTGGGAATATACCCTGAAGAACACAAATCACTCTATAAAAAAGATACCTGCACACGTATGTTTATCGCAGCATTGTTCACAATAGCAAGAACCTGGAAACAACCATGCTGCCCATCAAAAGAGGACTGGATTAAAAAAATGTGGTACATATACACGATGGAATACTACGCAGCCATAAAAAAGAACAAAATCATGAATTTCGCTGCAACCTGGATGGAACTAGAGTCTATAATACTGAGTGACCTCTCACAAAAACAAAAATCCGAATATCACATGTTCTCACTCATATAATGGACCTTGAACATCCAATGCAATACTATGAGAAAATGACGGATGGTACTGGGAAACTATGGGGGGGAGGGGGATGGGATTAACAGTAGCAAATATCTGTCGGGGGATGGGAAAACAGTTCTTATCTACAGGGTGCCTGAATGAAACGTCATTGTACACCTACCCTTAACTGTACCCCACAAAACCATAATAAAAACTACTGATTAATGAAAAAAAAAAAAAAAAAAAAAGAAAGTACATTGAACATGTATGGTGCATCAGGGCTGTTATATAACCCACCTAGTTCTTAAAAGCATCATGGTAGATAATTATTATTATCACTTTTTTAGAGGAGGAAACAGAGGCCCAGAAAGTTTAAATAATATGTCCAAAGTCATGGAGCTAATAAATAGTGGAAATGCATTTCAGAGAAGTCTGAATCTTAAATCTGAGTTAAGATGGGGAGCCCATTAGTACTAATAAATAACAGTAGCTACTATTATTACTTTATAGATACTATCTTGTTTAATCATCATGAGTGTACTTAGAGGTGTTAATCTTATTGAATTGCAGAGATAAAGGTACAGAGTCACAAAGAATAAGTAATTTCTCCAAAGTCCCCTAGCTAGAAAATGAGACAGCCATAATTTGAATTTATGTATGTTTGATTCTAAAGGTCTTTGTAATATACGCAGTCCTCAGAAAATTACTTTTGCTATCTATATGTATGCATGGGCATTGTGTTTTTTGTCTCCTTCAAAAGTTTGAATTTCTGAGTCCATCTCTTCAATTTAACAAAGCAATTTGAGGCTGGTTGTTCTTAGACCAGGAACTCAAGTGTTCCAAACCTCAGTTTCTTCATCTGTGAAATGGGAATGATAATAACAGAACCTATCTTGTAAGGCTGCTCTGAAGATCAAATGAAATAATTCTTGTAGAGGTCACAATTCCTAACACACAGACATGCTCAGTCTATGTAGCTGATATTGATATTAATATTAAGAAAATTAGACACAGAGTAGTATGGCCCTAAAACAGTCCAAATATGAATAGCATATAGAAAAATCAAAACTGCCCTGTAAATCTTTAAAGAAACTTCAAAATTTTAAAACCAAACAAATAGTTGTCTTTAAAGTTAGTTTCTATACCAAGAAAGCAATTCTGTACAGCTAGAGAATGGGAATTCTCTTCAAAATCGAGGATTGGGAAGGCAAGGCTGTGACCCTGCTTGTAGCAGAGATGCTGCTCAAACAATCATTCTAAACAGATTGTGGATGAGGAGGTCATGAGCTGAAAGGAAGACTTTGTAGATAAAGTTTTAGCTAAATGAGAAGAGGCAGAATATCTCCTGTGATCTCAGAAAGGGAATTGCATCAACTTAAGACTTTTTGATATTTGAGTAGTTTGGAGAAATTCTTTACAATACTATGAACACCAACTAGACATGAATAGAAAAAAACAAGAAGACAAAATTCACCTTTTTCCCGTTTTGTTTTCTCTTTCAATGTACTTAATCATCTGTGTAAATAAGACTGGCAGAAACGTCAGGATTCATAAACTATAAATACAGAAAGGGAAGATTCTATAATATAGGCGTGTGAATAATTATGTAGTTACTAGTAAATCTGAAAAAAACTGTAACTAAAATATTATAATAAGTTGCAATTCTAAAAAATCTTGAGTAACCTCACTCAAGCTATTCAACTTTGTCTCCACATAGAAGCTTGCCTTTAGTTTGGCTCTTACCTGCTTCCCATCACGTTCTGTTCCTTTCTCAAGGATGTGCTTTGCTGCTTTAAATTTGTTGACCAGCCCAGAGCCTATCAACCTTTGAAAGCCAGTTCAAGTCTCAATTGCTCTAAGACACTCTCTTTGATTATTTTAAGCATTGTGGCAAGTAGAAAAAAAATGTGTGTATACTCTGAAGTAAGACTTGTCTTGATTCAAATTCTGTCCTTGCCACTTACTGACCTCACTTAACCTCTCTTAATCTCAGCATTCTCATCTTTGTTTTTGCTTTTGCTTTTGAGTTGGGATTTCATTCTGATGCCCAGGCTAGAGTGCAGTGGCATGGTCATGGTTTACCCCAGCCTTGACTTCCTGGACTCAAGTGATCCTTCCGCCCCAGCCTCCTGAGTAGCTGGGACTACAGGCATGTGCCACCACCATATCTAGCTAATTTAAAAAATTTTTTTGTAGCTGTGAGGTCTCACTATGTTGCCCAGGCTGGCCTCAAACTCTTG
>NW_007203948.1:2111-5827 GCF_000164805.1 Carlito syrichta | reverse complement strand
AAACATGATGAGGAGAAGCATACTTATATTCATTTTCTTGGAATTTCAAAATTTGGTTTTTTAATGTTTGATGAGCTCTTTCCACCATACCTTGTCCTTGAGGATTATAAGCGATCCCTGTAGTATGCTTAATAGAAAAAGTCTGACAAAATTTCTGAAAAGCGCTACCAGTATATGCTGGAGCATTGTCTGTTTTTAATGCATGAGGGATGCCCATTACTGCAAAACAGGCAAATAGGTGTTGCTCTACATGCTTAAAAGCCTCTCCAGTGCGAGCCGTAGCCCATATCATATGCGAATAAGTATCCACACAGACATGAACATAGGACAATTTTCCAAAAGATTTAACCTGAGTAACATCCATTTGCCAGAGGCTATTTGGTTTCAAGCCTCGAGGATTGACTCCAGTTTGTAACATAGGTAATCTAGTTGGACATGTAGCACAGTTACGAACAATATTTCTGGCAGCTTCCCTAGTAATATCAAATTGTAATCGTAACGCAGAAGCATTTTGATGATGTAATTTATGACTTTCTATGGCCTCATCCATTACTGTCAATATTGTTTTAGTTCCAAGATCAGCTATATGATTGCCCTCATGAATAGGACCTGGCAAAGAAGAATGAGCTCTGACATGACCAATAAAGAAAGGCATACTTCTTTGACAAATTAAAGATTGTAATTCCTCCAGCAACCTGAAAATGCTAGAATTAAATGTTAAAGGGGCCGTTTCAATATGAGGAAACAATGTAACTATGTATTTAGAATCAGAGTATAAATTAAATGGATCAGATGTTAGTGCTTTAAACACTGCAATTACTGCACGTAACTCCACTCGTTGTGCTGAAGTTTCTTCTGCTAAAAAGGTAAATAATTGGTTATCAATAACATATGCTGCAGTTCCGGAAGAAGATCCATCCGTAAACACTAATTTAGCCGGAGGTGGTAATGGTTGAGAAGAACATTGAGTTGGGAAAATTAAAGCCTTGTTATGTAAAAATTGTAATAGAGGATTAGCAGGGAGATGAAATGAATAGTACCTGTAAAACTCAATAATGCTATAGACCATTGAGGTTTTACGGCTATTAAAACATCCAATTGTTTTTTAGTATAAGGTATAATGATTTTATTAGGATCTGAGCCAAACAATTCTGTGCTTCTTAATCTTCCTTTTTTAATCAATTTAGCAGCATAAGTGGGGTAAGCTATTAAAATTCTTTTAGCAGTCACAGGTAAATGAATCCATTCTAACGGTCCTTGTTGCCATAAACATCCAGTAGGAGTATATTCAATAGATAATATTATTAATGACCATGGTCGAGAATAGTCGAGTCTCCTGACCTTTTGATCAGCAATTTTGTCTTGTACTAATTTTAGCGCTTGAGTGGCTTTCAAAGTTAGACTCCTTGGAGACTGAGGATTTGGATCTCCTCTTAATATGTCAAAGAGAGGTTTTAGTTCATAAGTAGAAATCTTTAGGTAAGGTCTTATCCAATTAATGTCTCCAAGTAATTTCTGAAAATCATTCAAAGTATCTAGATTTTTTACTTCTAATTGTAATTTTTGAGGTGTAATGTAATCAGAAAAAATAAGCCTTCCTAAATAAGTAAATGGTGGCTGAGTTTGAATTTTTTCAGGAGCCACTTGGAGACCAAAGTTTTGTAAATCTTGAATTAATATAGCCAATCCTGTTTCCAAATATAGTCTATCTGAATGAGCCACTAATATATCATCCATATAATGGATAAGATATATATCCTTGTAGCTTTGTCTGAAATGTTGTAAAGCTGCATCAACATACTTTTGACATAAAGTTGGACTATTTTTCATCCCCTGAGGCAAAACTGTCCATTGAAACCTCTGATGAGGCCTATTCAAATTTGGAGATGGAATACTAAATGCAAATCTCTGCTTATCCTGAGAAGCCAAAGGAATAGTGAAAAAACAATCTTGAAGGTCTATAACAATAATATGATATTATCGGGCACTGCTACAGGAGATGGCAATCCTGGTGTAAAGCACCCATAGTTCCATAGTATTATTTATTTTTCTGAGGTCATGTATCATTCTCCATTTTCGTGATTTATTTTTAATCGCAAATACTGGAGAATTCCAAGGACTATTAGAAGGCTCTAAGTGACCGGCCTTAAGCTGTTGTTCTACTATTTCCTGAATTGCTGACAGTTTTTCAGTAGTTAGAGGCCACTGTTCTACCCATACCGGTAAATCGTTTTTCCAGGTTATGGGGTCAGCAGTTGCGACAGTGGCCTGCATTATAAATTTTGACCTAGTCCTTGTCTAGAGGGGTTTGATGTAACCGTAATAGGTTCCTTGATGCCTTGTAAATTTTTCCCTAAACCTTTATCTGGATGAAAACCCATTTGAATCATCTGAGCACTAGCAAAGGAGCCTTTGCTAACTAAAAGAATCCCCATCTGTTCCATAATATCTCTTCCCCACAAAGTAAAAGGGAGAGAAGGTATAACATATGGTTGAAACGTTCCTGAAGACTCTAAGTCAGTCCAAGGAAGCACTTGTGAACTTCTGGCAACATTTTGAGCTGTTCCCAATCCAACTAAATCAGAGGTAGTTTGTTCTATCGGCCAATGTTTAGGCCAGTCTTTTCCAGCAATGCAAGAAACATCTGCGCCAGTGTCCACAAGTCCTTCAATTTGCCTTCCCTGAATCTGAATAACTTTAGTGGGTCTGGACCTTTTAACTTCCTTTATCCAAAATGCCATACCACTGGATCCAAATCCTTTTTCCCCTCTCTCTTCATCAGTTACCGGAGTGCCTGTATCAAAGTAAGGCAACAACAATATCTGAGCAATACGTTGGCCTGCATGAATCATGATTGTTTTAGAGGGAGGTTGAACAAGGATTTGAATTTCTCCAGTGAAATCTGAATCAACAACCCCTGGGACTACAAAAATCCCTTTAAGAGAGGAAGAGCTACGCCCTACAATTAATCCTAATGTTCCTTCAGGGAGAGGACCATAAACTCCTGTAGATATCTTAGTAGTAGGAGAATCAGATGTTAATATTGTTGAGGTGGAGGCACTGAGGTCCAATCCTGCGCTGCCTGGGGTTGCGCGGAAGAGCCCATCGATTGTGTTCCTTGAAGGAACGGGTTTTTCTTCAATGGATTTCCTGATGGTAGTGGACTGGTAGAATTCTGGTTGTGGTTGACAAAATTTGTCCCCGTTATTTGTGGGGCCTGGGACTGGCCCCTCTGGAAGTTTCCCTGCGACTGAGCTTGATTTAAGGGAGGTAAGACATACCCATCTTTATGAATTTTGGATTTGCAATCTTTAGTCCAATGAAAGCCTTTACCACAACGTTGACAAGGAGCAGAAGGCCTGTTACCTCCAGTATTATTATTGCCATTTTGATTAGAGAAATTATTCTTGGAAGGACACTGTTTAGAATAATGTCCCAATTGACCATATCTGAAACAAGCATTATTCGGCCCTTGTCGCTTCTGTAATACCTGCGTCATAGATTGTCCTTGAAAAGCTGCAGCCATTGTCACCCCTTGCAAATATGCAGGAGTCAGTTCAGCACATGCTTTTACAAAATCAGATAAATCCCCAGTTTTCTTGATAGGCTTTAATAAGGTTTGGCAAGGGGGTGAAGCATTTTCAAAAGCCAATTGTTTAATAATAAGGTCTTCAGCTACTTTGTTTATAGCTAATTTTCTTACTGCATCAGTCAGA
>NW_007203948.1:0-2091 GCF_000164805.1 Carlito syrichta | reverse complement strand
CCCGGTAAATATTTTTAGGTAGTTCTACCCTTTGGCACTAGATGGTAGCAGAGACTTATTTTAGAAACCACAGGGAAAGAAAAATCTGGCCAATCTGGATCTTATACTTAGCTGCTCTTCATTCAATTCTGCATCGTCACCAGGAGATAACTGGTCTCCAGAGTCATTTTCTTTAGCTGCCTCATCCTCCTCAGAGTCTGAGTCACTAGGGAAAGAACCATAATTAGGATTTAAAACTAACGCTTCCCGCAAAATATTCCATAGGGAATAAGAATCTTGTGTCATCTGTGTTCCACCATGATTAGTATACCATTTTTTCATATTTTTGCCTACCTCATCCCATGTTTCTAATTCTAAAGTACCCTGATCCGGGAACCATGGATTAACTTTCTGTACAAAATCTAGAAAAGAATTTACTTTATCTCTACTTACCTTTACCCCTTTATGTTTCAAAGCTTTACACATAATACGAATATAGGCTCTCCTTTCCTTGGAGCCGCAGTTCCCCATAACTGTAATAACAAACAATACACACAATATACAGTAATTTTACAGTAATTTTACAAGGATTGAATCGCTCTACACGGCGATAAGTCGCACAGTCCGTCGGCGACGCTAAACACTGACTTGCCTATCAACCCGCGCACTCCGGGGGGGCTGCAGCACCCTAAGGCAAGGTCCGTCCTGAAACAAGAGAAACAAACTGGGGAACATATATTTATAATTACCGGAGTCTGGTCCTTGGTTCGGGCGCCAAAGCTGTCGGTGACCTGCACTGACCAGGGGGGGGTTAGGACTGCACCGGTGAATCAGAACGGAGAGAAGAAACCACACGGAGGCAGCTCTTCTGGGAACAGTCTGGCCAAGACTGAAGCCAATTTTATTCAAACCTTTTCCAACTTATATACCATTTTCTATAATCTCCAGCAGTGTGACAATTACTTGCTGGGGGCGTACAAGTTCATTGATGTGTAACACGCTTTACAAATCATGTACCGTCACGAGACTTTCAGGTTCCCAGTGAACAATTACAATTCCATGATGTATGAATCACAGGTGCACAATTTCAATACAGATTGTTCAAAATGTTCTCCACAATGTTCAATAAATCATTCATATTATACTCTAAGTTCTAAGTCCTGATTAAAAAACTTTCCAAGTTAACTCTAAGTTCAATCCAATTTTACTAACCTTTAATATTTTTGACGATTAATATTATTAACTTAACACTATACTATAATCTATAAGTTTACTTAAATGACTTAATTTTATTACCTTAATTTTATACTATTTATTTTTATAATTCTTATAACCTACTACATTTCTATACTGCCCTATGATTGTATATTAATTACTATGAACTTATCGTTAACTAAAATCTTATCACAACTTCTATAAATCTCAAATATCTAAACTATTGTCTTTTATACTTTATTAATTACTTATCTTATAATATCATGTCCAAATTCTAATACAACTATTATCCTACTATAATCTATTACAAACCTTATCATTAGTACTAATAAGTATAAAAATTATGAACTTACTCCATGTTCTATAAAACTTAATTCAATGACATTTTAACCTAAAACCTAAATCTGATTGCCTATTACATGGAAACTACCTACGTCTCAAAACCTGCCATGCCACTTTAAAACAATGAACTGCACAGTTGCCATAACGACAGCCGGGGACTGAAGCAAGCTGAAAGTTACTGCACGTACAAAAAACAAGAACGTTCTGCTTGACCAAAAGCAACATAATACAACTATTATCACAGTTATAACGTCATCATAACCCCAAATGAAACTACATACTGGAACAAAATCTAATCAATCAATTTACCAGGAAATAACAGCTAAAAAATCTTAAGAAGAAAAACAGTTTAGAAAGAAAAAGAGATATAAAATAATTCTGCTGTGCATTTTTCATAGGATATAATAAGATTTTATTTTAGACTGTCACTTCCTAATATTGAAAATTCTGTTGTCTTATAATACACTGGTTACTATTCATATGTACACACTTGATGTTATATCCTTGTCTCCAAGGCGACCTGCTGAATAGGCCTTCATAGGCCTCAGCTGTGGG
>NW_007203947.1:0-876 GCF_000164805.1 Carlito syrichta | reverse complement strand
CGTACCTCACATAAGTAAAATCGTACAAAAGTTGTCTTTCTGTATCTCGCTTATTTTCGCCTAGCATAATGTCCTCAAAGTTTACTAATGTTGTAACATGCCAGTATTTTCTTCTTCTTTTAAATTGAATAACATTCCTATTGTATGTATATACCACATTTTGTTTCATCCATTAATGGACACAAGTTACTTCCACTTCTTGGCTATTGTGAAGAAGGCTGCTATGAAGATAGATGTACAAATTTCTCTTTTAGACTTTCATTTCTTTGGCACATATGCCCAGAAGTAGAGCGGCATGAAAATTCTGTGTTTAATTTCTTGAGGAATTGCCATATTGTTTTCCATAGTAGCTGTACCATTTTACACTCCCACCAACAATGTACAGTGCTCCAATTTCTCCTCATTTTTGGCACTACTTGCTATTTTCCGATTAGTTTTGTTGTTGTTTGCTAGTATGGCATGATTTCACCATGATTTCTGATTTTTTAAAAACAGTCATCCTAGGTCAGGCATGGTGACTCAAGTCTATAATCTCAGCACCAGAGGCCACGAGTTCAAGATCAGCCTAGGCAACATAGTGACATTCTGCCTCTGTTCAATTTTTTTATATAAATAAGAAAAAACTAACAAACTTTCCTTTGATAGCAACAGCAGTGATTACCATTAGTTATGTGCTTCACATGCAGGTAGTTCCAATCCTTTACAACCTGGAACACTCACAGTCAGTCCTTCAGGTTTAACAATGAAAACTCAGAGGATAGTAAGGCTGGTATCTATGCCAGCAATCCCACAGCTAGGAAGGGACAGGCCTGGGGATTGAGCCCAAAAATGACTAACTCCACACCCTGTGCTGTAACCACCTCACTGCACAGTCTT
>NW_007203946.1:0-796 GCF_000164805.1 Carlito syrichta | reverse complement strand
CCACGAGTTCAAGATCAGCCTAGGCAACATAGTGACATTCTGCCTCTGTTCAATTTTTTTATATAAATAAAAAAAAACTAACAAACTTTCCTTTGATAGCAACAGCAGTGATTACCATTAGTTATGTGCTTCACATGCAGGTAGTTCCCAATCCTTTACAACCTGGAACACTCACAGTCAGTCCTTCAGGTTTAACTATGAGAACTCTGAGGCTAGTAAGGCTGGTATCTTGCCAGCATTCCACAGCTAGGAAGGGACAGGCCTGGGGTTTGAGCCCAAATATGACTAACTCCACACCCTGTGCTGTAACCACCTCACTGCACAGTCTTTCTTCTTACTATTAAGAGTAGTTTCTGCATACTCATTTGGGTGCTCAGGGATCCCCTGAGCAAAAAAGTAACTGCTCCACCTACAATCACAGCAAATTAGCATTCTGGTTTGTGAACAACCCAGAGAGAATAGAGTACAATAAATTCCTCTACGAGAGGAGTTTACGTTTTCCCCAGAGCACCCACTACAAAGACTAACATTCACTGCTCAGTAAATACACATTTTTAAAAAGTAAATTGTGGTTATGAGTATTGATCCCACATCAACCTGTGTGACCAGAGGAAACAGAGAGTGGACACTCATTGTGTATGTTACAAATTAGTAATCAAGATAACTTGCGGTATTTTCCTTCTAATTTCTTGTGGCTCACATTTGCTTTGCTGTCCCTTTATTATCACTCTCCCACTTTCTTTCTCTCCTCCTTCCCGCACTCCCTCTCCTCACATATCTTAGGCCCATTCATGAA
>NW_007203945.1:0-695 GCF_000164805.1 Carlito syrichta | reverse complement strand
TCTACGTCAAAATCCATGAGAATCTGTCAAAAACCTCCTTGCACTGAAAAAGGTCTTTGGCAGTCTCTGGGTACAAAAATCAATGTGCAAAAGATTCTTGTATTCATATAAACCAACAAAAAAACAGGCAGAGAACCAAATAAAAGACACAATCCCATTCACAGTCACTACCAAAAAAAAAAAAAAGAAAGAAAGAAATACTTGAACATCTTCCTAATCAGAGAAGTGAAAGACCTTTACAATGAAAACTACAAAACACTACTCAGAGAAAACCAAGAAGGCACAAACAAATGGTTACTGCAGCCTCGACCTGCTTGGGCTCTGGCGATCCTTCCACCTCAGCCTTCCAAGTAGCTGGAACTACAGGTGTGTGCTACCACACCCGGCTCATTTTGATTTATTGTAGAGATGAAGTCTCACCAAGTTGACCAGGCAGGTCTTGAACCCACGGGCTCAGACAATCCACTCACCTCAGCCACCCAAAGGTGCTGAGTCACCAAGCCCAGAGGTGATTTTTTCTTTCAGATGTGATACAAGTTGGACAGTTTTTTAGAAACACAAGTTGGTATTGCTTATATCATTTTTCTGCTGTTGCTCTCTACAAGAACTGGAAGATTCATACTGTAATTTTTAAAAGGTCTTAGATAATCTATGTTTTTAAGTACCAATAAACTTTCACATTATGATAGGATAAA
>NW_007203944.1:0-997 GCF_000164805.1 Carlito syrichta | reverse complement strand
CTGAAAAAGGTCTTTGGCAGTCTCTGGGTACAAAATCAATGTGCAAAAGATTCTTGTATTCATATAAACCAACAACAAACAGGCAGAGAACCAAATAAAAGACACAATCCCATTCACAGTCACTACCAAAAAAAAAAAAAGAAAGAAAGAAATACTTGAACATCTTCCTAATCAGAGAAGTGAAAGACCTTTACAATGAAAACTACAAAACACTACTCAGAGAAAACCAAGAAGGCACAAACAAATGGTTACTGCAGCCTCGACCTGCTTGGGCTCTGGCGATCCTTCCACCTCAGCCTTCCAAGTAGCTGGAACTACAGGTGTGTGCTACCACACCCGGCTCATTTTGATTTATTGTAGAGATGAAGTCTCACCAAGTTGACCAGGCAGGTCTTGAACCCACGGGCTCAGACAATCCACTCACCTCAGCCACCCAAAGGTGCTGAGTCACCAAGCCCAGAGGTGATTTTTTCTTTCAGATGTGATACAAGCTGGACAGTTTTTTAAAAACACAAGTTGGTATTGCTTATATCATTTTTCTGCTGTTGCTCTCTACAAGAACTGGAAGATTCATACTGTAATTTTTAAAAGGTCTTAGATAATCTATGTTTTTAAGTACCAATAAACTTTCACATTATTGATAGGATAAATTTAGCAAGTAAACTTCTGCCTTGTTTACAGTTCTTCAGGGATTATGCAAATAGCTAATTATTAGATGGTATCTCTGTATGTTGTGAATTGTGAGTGTGAAGCATTTGATCTTTAATTTGTTGTTGACTTATAATTTATTTCCCAGCTTTAAGACAGCAGACCGTTGGTTAAAGAAACCAGAGACATAACTCAAGAAATTTAAAAAATATTTTACTCTCCTTTAAAACTTTTATTTTATTGTCTTTTGTAAGGATGAAAAAGTAATAATTGAAAAATTAACATTAAATACAAAAAGTGGGATATATGTGACAAGTTTATTCTTTTTGATTTTCCATTATCAATAAAC
>NW_007203943.1:0-1012 GCF_000164805.1 Carlito syrichta | reverse complement strand
CCTTAGAAATTTCCAATTATATCAATAGAGATATATCCTGATTAGATAAAAATATGAGAACATATGAAAGTTAGTACTTTAAAGATTATTAATATATACTGAAGGACTACAGAGCTGTATTTAAATTCCCTCAGGATGATGTTATTTATCCAAAAAATTCTACTGGCTGATATGTCAATTCATGAATCATTATTTATGTTTAAATATTTATAAATCAACTCGTTGCTCCCTGCTTTAAAATATACACTGAAACTCTATCATCGTACTTGATTTGGACTCTAAGGAGCCTCCATAATGCATTTCAGAAGACTTGAACACCCCCACAGAATTCCGGATTAATAGGCAAACAAACAAGGAGTAATTGTCTCCACTCCAGGGAAACCTCAGTGATGACATCAATCTGACCTTTGCTTAACACTTACTGCTTACTTCTAACACATTCTCCACAACAAGGTTCCCTTTCCCAGAGGCAGTTCATTGCAGAATATTTATCACATTCTCATTCATCCACAGAAAGAGAAATTTCATGATTAGCAGGATAACAGATAAGGCAAGATATGATAAGTTATCCCACGATGAAATGAAGAGAGGATGTAAAGGGGCCACTCCAGCTATCATTAACTTCATTGAAAGTAAAAAGGCCTTTTGTCATTTCTTCACTGAGCAATAGGTCCAGTTATCTAAAATCCTTGCGTAGAATTCAGACACGTACCAGAACAGGGCCCTTCAGGCCAACTCTGATGATCACTTTTGACAAATGTTCTGCTTGAGCATAATGTAGTTACTCCAATGCTTTTAGACATGACTACACTTACAGTCAAACATTCTTTACAAAGTGAAACCCAAAACACATCCCGGTCCACCCCTGACACACACACCCAGCCACACACACTCTCTGTGTGCAGTCAGGTTTCTTTTGGCCAATTTACAACAGAGAGTAAGTTGCTGTATAAATATTTAATTCATGCAACCAAAACCCTGAAAGACCGAGCTCCAAATATAAAGTTTGCAT
>NW_007203942.1:0-1406 GCF_000164805.1 Carlito syrichta | reverse complement strand
AGACTTGAACACCCCCACAGAATTCCGGATTAATAGGCAAACAAACAAGGAGTAATTGTCTCCACTCCAGGGAAACCTCAGTGATGACATCAATCTGACCTTTGCTTAACACTTACTGCTTACTTCTAACACATTCTCCACAACAAGGTTCCCTTTCCCAGAGGCAGTTCATTGCAGAATATTTATCACATTCTCATTCATCCACAGAAAGAGAAATTTCATGATTAGCAGGATAACAGATAAGGCAAGATATGATAAGTTATCCCACGATGAAATGAAGAGAGGATGTAAAGGGGCCACTCTAGCTATCATTAACTTCATTGAAAGTAAAAAGGCCTTTTGTCATTTCTTCACTGAGCAATAGGTCCAGTTATCTAAAATCCTTGCGTAGAATTCAGACACGTACCAGAACAGGGCCCTTCAGGCCAACTGTGATGATCACTTTTGACAAATGTTCTGCTTGAGCATAATGTAGTTACTCCAATGCTTTTAGACATGACTACACTTACAGTCAAACATTCTTTACAAAGTGAAACCCAAAACACATCCCGGTCCACCCCTGACACACACACCCAGCCACACACACTCTCTGTGTGCAGTCAGGTTTCTTTTGGCCAATTTACAACAGAGAGTAAGTTGCTGTATAAATATTTAATTCATGCAACCAAAACCCTGAAAGACCGAGCTCCAAATATAAAGTTTTGCATTCCTGGGGCACACTATATAGATATATCCTGAAAAAAAATCCATTTACAGCTGTCCTTTAAAGGAAGGAAATGGAAAACAAAAGAATTATTCACACATAAGCCTGCATCAAACGAAAGCCGTTTACAACCTTCTGCCACCGGCATTACTCAGGAAACATTATTTCATGATTAAATCGGAAGCTCCAAAGGTTTAAGAAAAGTAAAAGTACCCATGCTCGGTGCCTCAGCCTGTAATCCCAGCACTTAGGGAGGCTGAGGTGAGCTGACTGCCTGAGCCCGCGGGTTTGAGATCCGCCTGGGCAACTTTGGTGAGACCACATCTCTACAATCAAATTTAAGTAAATGAGTTGGGTGGGGTAGCGTGCGTCCCAAGTTCCAGCTACTTGGAAGGCTGAGGCGGAAGGATTGCCAGTGCCCAGCAGGTGGAGACTGCATTGGCCGGGAGCGACCGGTGCTCTCCAGTCTGGGTGAGAGCGAGACTCCAACTTAAAAATAAAAAAAAAGAAAGAAAGAAAAGTAAAGTAGTCAAGTAAAACTGCCCAGGAAGCCAAAAGTACTAGCTAGCTATACTCTCTTTCAATGATCCCGCTGCAATCAAGTGACACTGCCGTAATTTCCTCGAGAAGACACACACACACACACACACACACACACACACACACACACACACACACACAAAGCCGATAAACATGCTCTATG
>NW_007203941.1:0-615 GCF_000164805.1 Carlito syrichta | reverse complement strand
GCAATTAGACAAGAGAAGGAATTCGGGGGTATCCAAATAGGATAAGAGGAAGTCAAGTTATCCCTCTTTGCTGATCCTATACCTTGAAAATCCAAAAGAATCTGTCAAAAACCTGCTTACACCTATAAAGGAAGGTCACAGGGTACAAAATAAATGTGCAAAAGACAATTGTATTCCTCTACACCAACAACAAGCAGGCAGAGAACCAAATAAAAAGCACAATCCCATTCACAGTAGCCACCAAAAAAATGAAATATCTTGGCATCTTCCTAACCAGAGAAGTGAAAGACCTTTACAATGAAAATTGCAAAACACTGTTTAAAGAAATCCAAGAAGACACAAACAAATGTAAAATTATTCCATGCTCATGGATAGGAAGAATCAATATTGTTAAGATGTTCATCCTACCAAAGGCAATCTACAGATTCAACACAATACCCATTAAGCTACCAACATCATTCTTCTCAGACCTGGAAATGACAATACGGAAATTCATATGGAAACATAAACAACCACAAATAGCTAAAACAATCCTTAGCAAAAGAAACAAAGCAGGAGGTATCCCCCTTCCAACTTTAAATTTACTATAAGGTTAGTGTAATCAAAACAGCCTGG
>NW_007203940.1:0-999 GCF_000164805.1 Carlito syrichta | reverse complement strand
TAAAACCTCAAACCATAAGAACTTTAGAAAAGGAAGGAGATACCCTCATGGAAATCGGAACTGGCATCCAATTCCTGAACAAAACCCAAAACCCACAGGTCATAAGAGAGAAGATTGACAAGTGGGACCTTATTAAACTGACAAGCTTCTGCAAAGCCAAAGAAACCATCAAGAGAGCAGGGAGACAGCCTACAGACTGGGAAAAAGTATTTGCCAACACCAAAGGCTTAACATCCTGGATCTACAAGGAACTCAAACGTGCTGAAAAGAAAAAAACAAACAACCCCATTATAAAATGGGCAAAAGATATGAACAGACACTTCACAAAAGAAGACATCTGAGCAGCCAACAAACACATGAAGAAATGCTCAACTTCACTAATCATCAGGGAGATGCAAATCAAAACCACACCGAGATACTGCCTAACTCCAGTCAGAATGGAAATTATCAACAGCTGCTGGAGAGGGTGTGGTGAAAAGGGAACACTTCTACACTGTTGGTGGGAGTGTAAACTAGTGCAACCTCTGTGGAAAGCAGTGTGGCGATTCCTAAAAGTTCTAAAAATTGACCTTCCATATGACCCCGCAATACCCCTACGGGGAATATACCCTGAAGAACACAAATCACTCTATAAAAAAGATACCTGCACATGTATGTTTATCGCAGCATTGTTCACAATAGCAAGAACCTGGAAACAACCATGCTGCCCATCAAAAGAGGACTGGATTAAAAAAATGTGGTACATATACACGATGGAATACTACACAGTCATAAAAAAGAACAAAATCATGAATTTTGCAGCAACCTGGATGGAACTAGAGTCTATAATACTGAGTGACCTCTCACAGAAACAAAGATCCGAGCATCACATGTTCTCACTTATATAATGGACCTTGAACATCCAATGTAATACTATATGAAAATGACTGATGGTACTGGGAAACTGTGGGGGTAGAAGGAGATGGGTTTAACAGTAGCAAATATCTGTCTGGGGATGGG
>NW_007203939.1:0-1901 GCF_000164805.1 Carlito syrichta | reverse complement strand
CTAATCATCAGGGAGATGCAAATCAAAACCACACCGAGATACTGCCTAACTCCAGTCAGAATGGAAATTATCAACAGCTGCTGGAGAGGGTGTGGTGAAAAGGGAACACTTCTACACTGTTGGTGGGAGTGTAAACTAGTGCAACCTCTGTGGAAAGCAGTGTGGCGATTCCTAAAAGTTCTAAAAATTGACCTTCCATATGACCCCGCAATACCCCTACGGGGAATATACCCTGAAGAACACAAATCACTCTATAAAAAAGATACCTGCACATGTATGTTTATCGCAGCATTGTTCACAATAGCAAGAACCTGGAAACAACCATGCTGCCCATCAAAAGAGGACTGGATTAAAAAAATGTGGTACATATACACGATGGAATACTACACAGTCATAAAAAAGAACAAAATCATGAATTTTGCAGCAACCTGGATGGAACTAGAGTCTATAATACTGAGTGACCTCTCACAGAAACAAAGATCCGAGCATCACATGTTCTCACTTATATAATGGACCTTGAACATCCAATGTAATACTATATGAAAATGACTGATGGTACTGGGAAACTGTGGGGGGTAGAAGGAGATGGGTTTAACAGTAGCAAATATCTGTCTGGGGATGGGGAAACACCTCTTATCAACAGGGTGCCTGAATGAAACGTAATTGTATACCTAACCCCTAACTGTACCCCACAAAACCATAATAAAAAATATTAAAAAACATACATATATACTTTTAATGTCTACATTTACAGTGAGATGCAAAGTTGACATAATGCATGCCTAATATCATAAAAACAGTACATTTAAAAATCTTCCCAAATAAAGAATAAATTTGATAATATTTTGATAAAATTATTGACCCTTGTAGACATGGTGAATGTTAGATTTCAAGAGAGTTATACCTAGCGATACTGAAATTTTTCTTTTACCTTTTTTCTGTGAATTATACATCAATTTCTCAATTTAAAATTTACATTTAAAAACTAAACTTTAAATTATTTTGAAAAATAAATCAAAGTTGCCTAAGTCTCTAGATCTATCTGGGATCTGATGAGAACTCTGAAATCTCTCTCAAGAAGAATACAGATTTTTTTAAAAACTGCATATGAACTAACAGCTTCAAGAACCTCTAATCTAAAAGTTTGTGGTTACCTTGCAGAATGACCATAAAAATATTTAACTTAATTTGGGTGAACTTTGAAGGTTCTCAAAAATTATGACAAAAAAACTATCTCAAGCTTTATGTTTCATAGAAACAGAAAGTAGAATGGTGGTGACCAGGGACTGGGAGAAGGGTACAATAAGGAGTAACTTTTTAACTGGCAGAGTCTCAGTTCACAAGATGAAAATGTTCTGGAGATAGATGAGGGTGGTAGTTACAAGATAACATAAATGCATTTAAAGCCACTATGTTACAGGCTGAACTGTGGCCCCACACACCCCCCAAAATTCACATTTTGAAGTCCTAACCTCCAGAACCTCAGATGTGACTGTATTTGTAAACAGAGTCTTTAAAGTGGTAGCAATTAGGTTAAATGAGGTCATTAGGGTCAGGCCTAGACAAATGTCCTTGTAAGAAGAGTAGGACACAGAGAAAATAAAGACCAAATGAAGACACCAGAGGAAAATGGCCATCTACAAGCCAAGCAGAGAGGCCTTAGAAGAAATGAATCCAGCAGACATCTTCTAACCTTTCCCAGCACTAGCAGCACTGCCTCAGATCCACCTCAGATCATCAGGCATTAGATTCTTTTAAGAAACTGCACCCTAGATCCCTTGCATGTGCAGTTCACAATAGGGTTCACCCTCCTATGAGAATCTAATGCCGCTGATCTGACAGAAGGCAGAGATTGGGCAGTAATGTGAGTGATGGAGAGTGACTGTGAATACAGAGGAATC
>NW_007203938.1:0-832 GCF_000164805.1 Carlito syrichta | reverse complement strand
TACTGAAGGTATCCAGGCGATTGAAAAAGATGGAACTCTCCCCAAATCATTTTACGAAGCCAACATCACATTGATACCCAAACCCAGGTAAAGATCCAACAAAGAAAGAGAACTACAGGCCAATATCTTTGATGAACATAGATGCTAAAATTCTCAACAAGATCCTAGCAAACCGGATTCAGCAATACATCTCAAAAATCATCCATCATGACCAAGTAGGCTTCATTCCTGGCATGCAAGGCTGGTTCAATATTCGTAAAACCATAAATGTAATTAAATACATCAACAGATGTCAAAACAAAAACCACATGATCATATCACTAGATGCAGAAAAAGCTTTTGATAAAATCCAGCACCCCTTCTTGATAAAAACCCTTGAACATCTAGGCATACGGGGAACATACCTCAAAATAGTAAAAGCCATCTACGAGAAACCCACAGCCAGCATACTCCTAAATGGACAAAAATTGGAACCAATTCCCCTGAAAACTGGAACTAGACAAGGATGCCCACTCTCTCCCCTCCTGTTCAACATAGTATTGGAAGTCCTGGCTAAAGCAATCAGAGAAGAGGAGGCAATCAGAGGTATTCAAATAGGAAAAGAGGAAGTCAAGTTATCTCTCTATGCAGATGACATGATGGTGTACCTTGAAAACCCAAGAGAATCTGTCAAAGGTCTCCTTACATTGATAAAAGCCTTTGGCAAAGTCTCCGGATACAAAATAAATGTACAAAAGACAATCGCATTTCTCTACACCAATAATAAACAAACAGAAACCCAAATAAAAAACATAGTTCCATTCACAATAGCCACAAAAAAAATGAAATACCG
>NW_007203937.1:0-1988 GCF_000164805.1 Carlito syrichta | reverse complement strand
TCTTGAAGAGAGCAACAGCAGAAAAATGATATAAGCAATACCAACTGTTTTCTAAAAAACTGTCCAACTTGTATCACATCTGAAAGAAACAATCACCTCTGGGGTAGGTGACTCAGCCTCTAATCCCACGCCTTTGGGAGGCTGAGGTGAGTGGATGCCTGAGCCTGCGGTATCAAGACCCGCCTGGTCAACTTGGTGAGACTTCATCTCTACAATAAATCAAAATGAGCCGGGTGTGGTAGCGCACACATGTAGTTCCTGCTACTTGGAAGGCTGAGGTGGAAGGATCGCCGGAGCCCAGCAGATCGAGGCTGCGGTGTGTGAGACTCCAACACAAAATAATATAATAATAATAATAAAGAAAGAAAGAAACAATCACTTAATAGAAGGACAGAGGTATTTAGAGAAATTTAGGCAGAGGGACACAGGATGTCTTCAGTGTTTAATAAGATTACTACAATTTGAGGTTTTACGTTTAGGTCTTTGATTCATTCAGAGTTGATGTTTGTGTATGGTGATAGGTAGGGGTTCTGTTTCAGTCTTCTGTATGTGGTCTGCCAGTTTTCCCAGCACCATTTACCAAATAGGTTCTTCTCTCCCCAGTGGCTGTTAGGGAGACTTTGTCAAAGATGACTTAGTTGAGAAATTCAGGTTTTGCTTCCAGGATCTATAACCTGTTCCATTAGACTATATGCCTGTGCTTGTACCAATACCAGGCTGTTTTGAATATTGTAGACCTATAGTAAAATTTAAAGTCTGGAAGTGTGACACCTCCCACTTTGTTTCTTTTGCTAATGATTGTCTTGGCTATTCATGGTCATGTATGTTTTCATATGTATTTCTGTATTGCCATTTCCAGGTCTTAGAAAAATGACGTTGGTAATTTAGTGGGTATTACATTGAATCTGTAGATTGCCATCTTAACAATATTGATTCTTAACAATATTGATTATTCCTATTCATAAACATGGAATATTTTCCATTTGTTTGTGTCTTCTTGGTTTCTCTGAGTAGTGTTTTGTAGTTTTCATTGTGAAGGTCTTTCACTTCTGATTAGGAAGATGTTCAAGTATTTCTTTTTATTTATTTATTTATTTATTTTCTTTTTTTTTTTTTTTGGTAGTGACTGTGAATGGGATTGTGCCTTTTATTTGGTTCTTTGCCTGTTTGTTGTTGGTGTATATGAATACAAGTATCTTTTGCACATTGATTTTGTGCCCAGAGACTGCTAGTCCTTTTTCAGTGCAAGGAGGTTTTTAAAAGTTTCTCTTGGATTTTTGAGGTAGAGGATCATATTGTTAGAAAAGAGAGGTAACAACTTCCTCTTTTCCTATTTGGATACCCCTGATTTCTTTCACTGGACTAATTGCTCTAACTAGGACTCCCAACACTATGTTGAACAGGATGGGTGAGAGTGCAGTCTTGCCTTGTTTCAGTTTTCAGGGGAAACACTTCCAATTTCTGTCTGTTTAATAATATGTTGGTTGTGGGTTTATATCGTAGAAGGCTATATTTTAAGGTATGTTCTATCTGTGTCTAGGTGTTCAAGGATTTTTATCATGGGGGATGCTGAATTTTATAAAAAGCTTTTTCTGCATCTAATGATATAAACATGTAGGTTTTTTTTTCTTTTTTTTGAGTTAGAGTCTCACTCTGTCACCCAGACTGGAGTGAAGTGGCTGCTCTTGACTACCGCAGCCTCGACCTGCTGGGCTCTGGCGATCCTTCCACCTCAGCCTTCCAAGTAGCTGGAACTACAGGAATGCACTACAATGCCTGGCTAATTTTTTGATTTATTGTAGAGATGAGGTTTCACCAAGTTGCCCAGGGAGGTCTCGAACCCGAGGGCTCAGGCAATCCACTCACCTCAGCCTAACAAAGTGCAGGATTACAGGCTGAATCACTGAGCCCAGTTAACATGTGGTTCTTGTTTTTACATTTGTTGCTCTATTTAATTACATTTATGGTTCTGCAAATATTGAACCAGC
>NW_007203936.1:0-1613 GCF_000164805.1 Carlito syrichta | reverse complement strand
ACTGCTAGTCCTTTTTCAGTGGCAAGGAGGTTTTTAAAAGTTTCTCTTGGATTTTGAGGTAGAGGATCATATTGTTAGAAAAGAGAGGTAACAACTTCCTCTTTTCTATTTGGATACCCCTGATTTCTTTCACTGGACTAATTGCTCTAACTAGGACTCCCAAACACTATGTTGAACAGGATGGGTGAGAGTGCAGTCTTGCCTTGTTTCAGTTTTCAGGGGAAACACTTCCAATTTCTGTCTGTTTAATAATATGTTGGTTGTGGGTTTATATCGTAGAAGGCTATATTTTAAGGTATGTTCTATCTGTGTCTAGGTGTTCAAGGATTTTTATCATGGGGGATGCTGAATTTTATAAAAAGCTTTTTCTGCATCTAATGATATAAACATGTAGGTTTTTTTTTCCTTTTTTTGAGTTAGAGTCTCACTCTGTCACCCAGACTGGAGTGAAGTGGCTGCTCTTGACTACCGCAGCCTTGACCTGCTGGGCTCTGGCGATCCTTCCACCTCAGCCTTCCAAGTAGCTGGAACTACAGGAATGCACTACAATGCCTGGCTAATTTTTTGATTTATTGTAGAGATGAGGTTTCACCAAGTTGCCCAGGGAGGTCTCAAACCCGAGGGCTCAGGCAATCCACTCACCTCAGCCTAACAAAGTGCAGGATTACAGACTGAATCACTGAGCCCAGTTAACATGTGGTTCTTGTTTTTACATTTGTTGCTCTATTTAATTACATTTATGGTTCTGCAAATATTGAACCAGCCTTGCATCCTGGGGATGAAGCCTACTTGGTCATGGCAAATGATTTTTGAGATATGTTGTTAGATCTGATTTAATAGAATCTTCTAAAGAAATTTTGCATAGATATTCACCAGGAATATTGGCCTATAGTTCTCTTTCTTTGTTGGGTATTTGCCCAGTTTGGGTATCAGTATGATGTTAACTTCATAAAATGATTTGGGGAGAGTTCTATCTTACTCAATTGTCTGAAATACTTCCAATAGGATTGGTATCAGCTACTTGTATGTTTTGGAAACCATCTGTTCCAGGGCTTTTGTTTGTAGGTAGTTGTCTTATGACAAAGTCAATTTCCTGGGTTATTATTTGTTTATTCAGTGTGTCAATGTCTTCTTGCTTCAACATTGGGAAGCTGTGCAATGTCAGAAAGTCCTACATTTCATTTAGATTTTCAAGTTTGTTTCCATACTAATCTCTGATAATCTTTTGTAATTCTTCAGGGTCTGTTGTGACTTGATCTTTTGCATTTCTGATTTTGTTTATTTGGACATTTTCTTTCTTTTTTTTTTGGTCATTCTGGCTAGAGGTCCATCAATCTATTGTGGTTACGTTCCATCAATCTTGCTTATTCTTCCAAAGAACCAGCTTTTTGTTTCACTGTTTTTTTTCTATTACATTTTTATCGTCTATGTCCCATATTTGGGCCTTTACTTTTGTGATCTACATTCTTCTGTTAAAGTTAGAGGTGAGTGGATTGCCAGAGCCCAAGGGTTCAAGACCCACCCGGGCAACTTGGCGAGACCTCGTTTCTACAATAAATCAAAAATTAGCTGGGTGTGGTAGCACGTGCCTATAGTTCTGGTTACTTGGAAGT
>NW_007203935.1:0-778 GCF_000164805.1 Carlito syrichta | reverse complement strand
TTCATCTTTTGTGTTTCTGATTATGCTTATTTAGTTTTTTTCTCGTCTTTTCTTGGTCAGTCTAGCTAGGGGACCATCAATCTTGTTTACCCTTTTGAAGAACCAGCTTTTTGTTTCATTGATTTTTTGTATTATCTTTTTGTCTTCTATGTCCTGGATTTGGGCTTTTATTTTGGTGATCTGGATTCTTCTGCTGAAATTAGGGTTTTTGTGGTCTTGCTTTTCCAGCTTCTTTAGGTGGCTTGTTAGGTTGACAATTTCTGTTCCTTCCATTTTCCTCATGTGTGTTTGTAGGGATATAAATTCCCCTCTTATTACAGCTTTTAAGGCATCCCAGAGATTTTGGTAAGATGTTTCTTTATTTTCATTTGTTTCCAGGTATCTTTTGATCTCTATTTTGATGTCATCATTGACCCAGGAGTTATTTAGCATCATGCTGTTTAGTGTCCATGTCTTTGTGGGTTTTGGGGGGACTTTGTTGGTGTCTATGTTTATTTTTATTCCACTGTGGTCCGAGAAGGTGCATGGTAGAATTTCAGTCCTTTTAAATTTGCTTATACTTGATTTGTGTTCAATTATGTGGTCGATCTTAGAATATGTTCCATGTGGTGATGAGTAGAATGTGTATTCTGTGGTCTTTGGATGGAGTGTTCTATAGGTATCAATTAAGTCCATTTGGTCCAGAGTCTCATTGAGGTTCCGGATCTCCTTGCTGATTTTTTGTCCTGATGATCTGTCTAAGGTTGTGAGTGGTGTATTATAGTCCCCAGTTATTATG
>NW_007203934.1:0-887 GCF_000164805.1 Carlito syrichta | reverse complement strand
CGGAACACAGCAGCCATTCAAAAATATGTTTTCTGTATAGAAATGCAAATTGTCCAATGCCCAGAGGTTTTCACACACTCTTCAAGTGTGAACACATCCCAGTCAACTCCTTACTGGGCATGGAGGGGAGGTCAAGCGTTGACATGGGATTCAAGCAGACCCTTATTATTTGCCATAATACTATAAAAAAGGGATTGGCAGTAGTGGAAATACACCTGGGATGGGGTGGGGGGTGGGGCACAACATCAATAAGGGTACCTGATCTCAAACTAGGCAAATTGGGGACCAAAGGGAAGACCAAATTTTACCTGTGCATTGACCACCTGTGTACCTAATCCTGAATTATACCTCACAACTTTGAAATAAAACAATAAAATTTTTTTAAAAAGTCATTGTCTGATAACTCCAGAATCTGGGTCATTTCAGGTTGGCATCTGTTTATTTTATTGTCTTCTCTTGAGATTTGGTTACTCTTTTTCTTGGTTGTCAGTATATTAATTTTGGATTATATTATAAACATTTAGAATATTGTGCTTGAGACTCTAGGTCCTGTTAAATTTCTGTGGAGAACTTCAATTTGCCTGTTTGAGCAAGTAATCACCTCATGAGGTCTAGATTGTAAGGTCCGTTTTGCCTTCTGTGGACAGTGGCTTTCAACATCAGTTTAGTTCTCAGTGCTTTTGCCATGCTGTTTGGGCCTGCTCACCACAAGGGAAATGGAGGACCTGGCCTAAAACTTGAACGGAGTCTCATGTATGCCTTCTCTTCTTGAAGATTTTGATGTGCTCCTTTTGGGTGTGTTCTGTACAAGAGAGAGAGAGTCAGGAGTGATACACAAAACTTGAATTCAGAATATCTGTCTTCTGAATTGATCCTTCCCTTTCTGG
>NW_007203933.1:0-761 GCF_000164805.1 Carlito syrichta | reverse complement strand
CATGGGGCCAAGAGCAGGCTGAAAAAAGGCATCTTTTAAATTCAACACTGTGTACCATGTTTCTGGTTGGGGCAGAGCAGTAAGTAATGTGTAGGGATTCGGGACTGTAGGGTATATGTCCATCACCCACCTGTTGACCTCATGCAGATCCTGCACTGGCCTATAATTGTTGGAGTTAGACTTTTTTATTGGTAAAAGGGGTGTATTCCAGGCTGACTGACAGGGCCGCAGTATTCCTGCATCTAGTAACCGCCGGATGGGAGGAGTTATGCCCTCTCGTGCGGCTGGGGGCATTGGGTACTGTTGGACCCTGACTGGATCGGTTCCTGCTTTGAGCTCAATGAACACTGCCGGCCAGTGTTTGGCTAGTCCCGCTCCCCCCGTCTCTGCCCACACCTGGGGAAAGTCCTGCAACCATTGGTTTATATCTTCTACTGGTGGTGGTGGGTCCTGGTGGAGGCGATACTCCTCCTCTAAGTTGACTGTAAGCACCTGGATAGGGTATCCATCTTTGTTTAAGACTTCAGTGCCTTTCTAGTGGAAGTGGATTTGAGCGCCCACCTTGGTAAGTAAGTCCCGGCCTAACAGGGGGTATGGGCAATCCGGAATAACTATGAAGGAATGCGACACCTGGCCTACACCAAGATCCACCATTCTTTGGGTAGTCCATGGATATGGCTTGGTGCCCATGGCCCCTTGCACCCACGAGACTTTATTTGGTACTTTTCCATGTGGCGTTAACAGGACAGAATGCTGTGCGC
>NW_007203932.1:0-705 GCF_000164805.1 Carlito syrichta | reverse complement strand
ACTCTGTGGCAAGAACAAATGCCAGGGTGCTCTCCGCAAAGTTGAGTGGTGAATGTTGGTGGTGAGAAGTAAAGGAAACTCATAGAACCCGAAGGGAAGCAAGCTAAATCGTTGGCTATGGACAGCTAGGAAGCGTATCCCCGCAATCAAAGCACACTTCATTGTGGACCAAAACGACTCCCGCTAAGGGTAGGCCAGGCATGGAATCTCCCACCTGTCATCCAGCACTTTGGCGGACTGAGGACGGAAGATTGCTGGAGCCCAGGAGTTGAAACATGACTGTGTAACATCAGGCAGCCTCATCTCTATCTCCAAAATGTCATCAATGAGCTGGGCTTGGAGACATAGGCTTTTCCTTGCAGCCGCTTGGGAGGATTGCCTGAGCCCCGGAGGTCTACCCTGTGGTCAGGTGTGATTGTACCACTCTAGTACCTTCTGGGCATCAGAGTGAGGCCCTGACTCATAGAGAAACGCAACCCACAGATGCGGAAAACATATTTGCGAATGTACATCTGACAAGGGATGATCAGCTCGGAACTACAAGGAACTGCCACTTGCCGACAAGAAAAAAGCAAACAGCCTCATTTCACAGTGAGCAAAAGATATGAACAGACCCATCTCAACAGCAGACATACAAGCAGCCACCAAAGACATTGGAAAAAGCTCAGCCTCATTTGTCATCCGAAAATGCAAGTGAAAACGACC
>NW_007203931.1:0-718 GCF_000164805.1 Carlito syrichta | reverse complement strand
GTCAGGTGTGATTGTACCACTCTAGTACCGTTCTGGGCATCAGAGTGAGGCCCTGACTCATAGAGAAACGCAACCCACAGATGCGGAAAACATATTTGCGAAATGTACATCTGAAAAGGGATGATCAGCTCGGAACTACAAGGAACTGCCACTTGCCGACAAGAAAAAAGCAAACAGCCTCATTTCACAGTGAGCAAAAGATATGAACAGACCCATCTCAACAGCAGACATACAAGCAGCCACCAAAGACATTGGAAAAAGCTCAGCCTCATTTTGTCATCCGAAAATGCAAGTGAAAACGACCTTGAGGAGTCACCAATTTTCAGTCAGGATGGCTATCATCCATCATTCCCAAAACAACAGATGCTGGCGTGGAAATGACACAAAGGCAACACTTCTACACTGCTCGTGGGAGTGTAAACTCGGACCAGCTCTGTGGATAAGCATTTGGTGATTCCTAAACGATCTAAAAATCGACCCTGCCATCCTCCTACTGGGAACATACCAGGAAGAACGAAATCCCTCTCTCCAAGAGATATTTGCACATGTATGTTTATCGCCACATTGTTCGCAGTAGCAAGAACATGGAGCCAACCATCCTGCCCATCTAAAGAGGACTGGATTCAAAATATGTGGTACGTAGGAACAATGCCATATTATGCAGTCACAACGAGAACAAACTCACGAAGTTCACGGAAACCTGGATGGAGTTAGAGTC
>NW_007203930.1:0-750 GCF_000164805.1 Carlito syrichta | reverse complement strand
CCTTCAAGAGACCCATCTCACTAGAAAGGACATACACAGACTCAAAGTAAGAGGATGGGAAACAAATTTTCAGGCGAATGGAACACAAAAGAAAGGAGGAGTCGTGATCCTAATTTCAGACAAAATACCATTTAAGCTATCAAAAATTAAAAAAGATTCAGAGGGCCACTACATAATGATAAAAGGTTCACACCATCAACAAGAAATATCTATCCTAAACATATATGCACCCAACATAGGTGCGCCAACATTCATAAAGCAACTTCTAGGAAAACTAAAGAAAGACATTGACTCTAACACCATCATAACTGGGGACTTTAATACACCATTCACGACCCTAGACAGATCATCAGGACAAAAAATCAGCAAGGAGATCCGGAACCTCAATGAGACTCTGGACCAAATGGACTTAATTGATACCTACAGAACACTCCATCCAAAGACCACAGAATACACATTCTACTCATCACTGCATGGAACATATTCTAAGATCGACCACATAATTGGACACAAATCAAGCATAAGCAAATTTAAAAGGACTGAAATTCTACCAAGCACCTTCTCGGACCACAGTGAAATAAAAATAAACATTGACACCAACAAGGTCCCCCCAAAACCCACAAAGACATGGACACTAAACAGCATGATGCTAAACAACTCCTGGGTCAATGATGAAATCAAAACAGAGATCAAAAGATACCTGGAAACAAATGAAAATGAAGAAACATCTTACCAAAATCTCTGGGATGG
>NW_007203929.1:0-1005 GCF_000164805.1 Carlito syrichta | reverse complement strand
CGGGGGTGGCTCAGGTCGAACCCTCACACATCTATTGACATATCCCTTAAACTATAAAAAGTGAATATGAAAAAATCCCAAGAAGAACAAAAGAGCAAAAACCAACAATCACAACAAAACCAAAAGATAAAAACTCCATCATTCACATACACATATTCAAAAAACGACAAATAAAAGAAGGAAGTAACAGAAAAAGAAAAGGAAAAGAAAATAAAAATTTCGGGGGAGTCGCAGATCAAACCCTCACAAACACATTTACACAAAAAGAAAAAATATTTTTAAAATAGGTGAACTAACAAGAAAACAGTGAAAAATTTTTTTAATTAAAAAGTAATTGAAGCCGGGCTCGGTGGCTCAGCCTGTAATCCCAGCACTTTGGGAGGCCGAGGTGACTGGATTGCCTGAGCCTGCGGGTTCTAGACCCGCCTGGGCAACTTGGCAAGACCTCATCTCTACAATAAATCAAAAATCAGTCGGTCGTTGTAGCGCACGCCTGTAGTTCCAGCTATTTGGAAGGCTGAGGCAGAAGGATCGCCGATGCCCAGCAGGTCGAGGCTGCGGTGGCCGGGAGCGGCCATTGCACTCCAGTCTGGGCGACAGAGTGAGACTCCAACTCAAAAAAAAAAAAAAAAAGGTAATTGAAAATGTAAGAAACAAAACCAAAACCAAACAACAAACAAACAAAAAAAAAAACCTGCCCTCTTGTGGCAGGCGCTGTAATTGTTCCTGTAATCAGGTCTCTCCTGAAGAGTCACATCTTTCCCTCTCTTCTCAGGAAATGGTGCTAGGGAGAAGGACAGTTGAAGTTGGTGTGGCTGCAGGGCTCCTCTGTAACTCTTCTATGGTCAGGGAGATCTCTGGTGGGGAGGTTCAGGATTGTCTCTTCCCCAGGTGTATCCTCTTACTGGGATGCCACAACCAGGCCTATCCTGGAATGGAGTTCTCCTATTGTGACTGACGTCCAGGTTCCACCTTTGTTTGTCCCTCCCAGTCATGGACCAGCTC
>NW_007203928.1:0-1442 GCF_000164805.1 Carlito syrichta | reverse complement strand
TAAAATAACATAAAATAAAATAGCAAAAAAGCAAAATGACCTGAAAATGAACCTCAACTTGGCCATTTGGCTGCTGCGTGCCTGTAGAGGACAAGCTTAACAGCCTGGAAAGAATGTCTATCTTCTCATCTGCTAAACTGGCACTGTACTGGATCCCTCCTACCATGGTTGGGGCTAATTAGATAAGACAGACAACCACATGAACTGTCAGTCTCAGAAAGAGTAAAGAACCCATGCTAAATGTATCCTAACAACACACAGGAACTTTCCCCCTTCAGTTATTATTGCCATGCCTTAATGCCTAGAGAAAAGAGAAGACTGAAAACTGTTTTGATTGAAACTAAGTAGCAGAAATCTTTTTAAAAGTATACTGTGTTAGTATCTGCCATGTTAACACAATTTAGGCTTTCATTTAAAGTAGAAATCTGAGCATTTCTTGAAGTTACCATCATGTGAGATGAATCTCCGAAGGCAGTGAGACATTCGAGGGAGGTCATGTCCCCATGTGTGCCAGCTTCCTGAGGCCATATGTGCAACTCTGTCCTTGTCCTTAGGAAGCCAAGCATTCGAGATACTCCTACAGGAGTGGTTGGGACACCACTAGGGGATGTTTCTGGTCGCTGACAAACCAGTAGGCAAACCAGTCACTGAGGGCTGCTGATGTCTAGAGGGACCAATGCCAATGTCTGCTCAGTCCAGTGGTACTTTCTGCCCACCTCCTGGTCATGATTCCAGAGTGGCACTGCCCAACAGCAAGTGTGGTGACACTGGTCAGCACACATCCTCATGGCCCAGACCCAAGTCAGCCACCACAGCTTCTGGGGCCCTGGAAACATACCCTGATCAACTGAGACACTATATTTAAAATTGGATGTCATCATAACTACACTTAAGTTTAATAGTCACACATGGTGATGACATTTTCAAAACATTGAATAAGCAGTTGAAGCAAATGCAAAAAAGAAAAAAAAAAATTCTGAACACTTGAATATCTAAACCTGAATTGTACCCCACACCTTTAAAATTAAAAAAAAATTAGAAAAGAAAAATGGCATTTACTCTGTTGTTAAAGAAACACTAGCTGGGCTCGGTGGCTCAGCCTGTAATCCCGTGCCTTTGGGAGGCTGAGGTGAGTGGATTGTCTGAGCCTGTGGGTTCGAGACCCACCTGGGCAGGGGAGACCTCATCTTTACAATAAATCAAAAAATCAGCAGGGCGTAGTAGAGCATGCCTGTAATTCCGGTTACTTGGAAGGTCGAGGTGGAAGGATAGCCGGAGCCCAGCAGGCCAAGGCTGCGGTGGCTGGGAGTGGCCACTGCACTCCAGGCTGGGTGACAGAGTGAGACTCCAACTCAAAAAATAAAGAAATAAATAACACTAATGAAACTTGTGACTTTTTAAACTATCAAATATATGTTTGCAAATATTTTTGCTATCTTTTC
>NW_007203927.1:0-871 GCF_000164805.1 Carlito syrichta | reverse complement strand
AGCAAGATGCTTAGCTGTGTCTTGAAAGATGAGTTGGGAGCCGGGCTTGGTGGCTCAGCCTGTAATCCCAGTGCTTTGGGAGGCTGAGGTGAGTGGATTGCCTGAGCCCGCATGTTCAAGACCCACCTGGGCAACTTGCCAAGACCTCATCGCTACAACAAATCAAAAATTAGCCAGGTGTGGTAGTGCACACCTGTAATTCCAGCTACCTGGAAGGCTGAGGCAGAAGGATCACCAGAGCCCAGCAGGTTGAGGCTGTGATGGCTGGGAACATGCCACTGCACTCCAGTCTGGGTGACAGAGTGAGACTCCAACTCCAAAAAAAAAAAAGAAAGAAAGATGAGTTGGGGGTTTCCAGGTAGAGGAACTGAGGATGACTGGACATTCTGAGTAAACACCATGAGCAGATACAGAAGCAGACACATAGTGGTCAAATGTGGTTAAAACATTGGAAATGTAGAGAGAAAATGAGTCATTAAATGATGAGAGAGGGTGGGGTCATATCATAAAAGACCTTGCATGACAAATGAATGAGGATGACTCACTAGTAGGTATTGGGGAGAGCCATTAAGAAATTTCAGTCTGGGCTCAGTGGCTCAGACTGCAATCCCACCACTTTGGGAGGCCGAGTTGAGTGAATTGCCTGAGACCACGGGTTTGAGATCCACCTGGGCAACTTGGCAAGACCTCATCTCTACAATAAAGCCAAAATTAGCTGGGCATGGTAGCATGCACCTGTAGTTCCAGCTACTTGGAAGGCTGAGGCAGAAGGATCACTGGAGTCCACCAGGTCAATGCTGGTGTTGCTGTGAGCATGCCACTGCACTCCAGCCTGTATGATGGAGTGAGACACCAACTCAAAAAAAAAAAA
>NW_007203926.1:0-948 GCF_000164805.1 Carlito syrichta | reverse complement strand
GGGGTGGAATTGGCAGTTGAGGGAACTGCTAGGGGAGGGAGGGGCATATCTTATCAACAAGAGTATCTGCATAATCAACGTTTGTCTACCAAATTCTGAATTGTACCCCACATTCTTATAATAAAAAAAGTTACCTTCTGTATCCATCTCTGCAAAACGTACCTCTGCAAAGGCACCCAGAAGTAAAAAGGAAAATAAATTGTGAGACCAGAGATAAGAACTCATGAAGGAGAAAAGTACCCAGGGATGACTACCTCCAAACATAGAGCTTTGAATGGATGGTAATTATGCATTAATCTCTGAAAGATTACTAATGAACATTGGAAGAAAATGTAACAATTTAACCTCATGAGAAGTCTCTCTATTCTTCATTATTATTATTTTTTTTAATTTTAGATTCAGTGGGTACATATGCATATTCAGTATATGGACATAGTGTGTGGTGGTGGGAATTGGGTCTCAGGTTGCCTGCTCCCCACTACCTATGGGTCACAATGTTCACAGTGTTGACTTCTCTTAAATGAGAATGATAAAAGTCTCAGACACATGAAAAAATAAGGCATATTTGGAAATCTCTAAGTCTTTAATATGGTGGGTGGATACAGTTCAAGGTGAAAACACCATGGGAGATGAAGGGACTCGTAGGAAATTGAACTTTGTGGTTTCATCAGAAGCCTTCAAAGTACTTTAAGCAGTGAAGAGTGATATGGTTAGATTTGCATTTAAATGTTGCTTTACTGAGCAAGATGAGGAAACATCAGTGAAATAAGGTTATAAACATGAGTTAATGGTAATGTTGAAATATTTCTGGGAGGCATATTCTGTGGTATAGTAATTAGAGTTCATGAGTGCTTGCCCTTGTTCCAATGTTGACCACCTCTGAACCCACGTATCAAGAGTTGGTGGGTGGAAATGGTTTGGGATCTCTTCCTTTTTTTTTTTTCTATT
>NW_007203925.1:0-1868 GCF_000164805.1 Carlito syrichta | reverse complement strand
TTCTAGACATGATAATTGTTTTATCCATGTATTACTCATAATTGGTAAATGTAATATCATACAAGTTTATATAATCAATATTCATATGTATGAGGGTTGACAAAAATTATTAGGCTCTGGTTATGTTTAACAAGGTTTTTACTTTGTGTCATTAATTAAGTTTTAGTGCTATAGCTACTTTGAAGATTGTTTTAAGTTCATAAGTTTAAGTTCACACAATGATAAAATTGGTGCCTCAAAGATAATAATAATTGCTCCACTGCCTATCTTAAGACAAAGATGTTTTCCAGGAGGTTGCTAAGCATAAGGGAAAACAGCCAAATCACCATTATCCTAAACTTAAAAGCTCACTGGCAATTATGCAACCATAATAATTTTAGTTGTGTTAGTTTTATTTCATTATGTTTAGTTCACTTCATATGTTTATTCAGAGTAAAGATTAGTGTATGTATTTTCACAGTAAGTGACTTTCATAGTTATTCTTTAAATGCTAGCCACTGTTGTTTGGTCAAGTTAATGGGCTTCATATTCCTACTATCACTAGGTATAATCTATAGTTTTGTACTAGTGATTTTAAGGCTTTTTTAATTAGACAAGTGATGTGGAACCGAAGTCAAAGTAAACCTTGTATGCATTATGTTTAGCTTAAGTGAAACTCCTTTTACACTTATCTCAAGACTCATTAACTGAAAATAGATAGTGTTTTTGGCTTATTCATTTCTTCTAAAGACCGCTAGATGGTGGTAACTTTTAAAAACATATGTACGTGAAGGAATTTTCTTTGTCTTGCCCCTTTTACAAATGCTATAAAAGCTTTCTGCTAACTAAAAAAGGATGTCATCTGTTCAGGAAGCAGGTATCCGGGAAATATTGTGTCTGTCTTTCACCTATCCGTCTCTCCTTCAGGAGATCTCATGACCTGGCAAAAGGGGCTGGACCCCAAAAGCCCTCCAGGTTTGAAATTGTCAATTGCCAGGTTTGCACTGGTTCCTTTGTGCACTGTGTGGAGGTCTCTGGTCAATAGCACAGAGTTTTCTTCACCAATCCAGAGCAACCTGGACTCTGATATCAACTCTCTGGAAGAAAAGAAAAAATGTGTAGTTTCTCGTTGGCTTGATTTCTAAGCTCAAAAATGATGCCTTGTCCTGCCCCTATGATGGAGACAGTATACATTTCTTTTCCCTGCCACTGAAATCTGCACCCTTCCAGATGTAGAAAGGTAAAGTTTCAAAATGGAAAAACTTCTTGATCTCTGTGATATTTGTTTCAGGTTTTTAAGAATGTGATACTAAGAAATTTGCAAATCTAAATAGAGATTATTTTATATGGCTTAATGTTTCTTTAAACCATATGTCAATATAAGGACACCGAAAAATAAATCAATGTTGCCTGATACAGCTGCCTGCCTGTGCTGACTGAGAAGGAATGTGTTCTTCTTTATTCTGTTTATAGCAGGGGTCAGCAGACTTGTCAACCTAAAAGGAAGAAGCTGAGACAAAATTAATATAAATAGAGAGTCTATTTGGGCCAGGCTTGAGGATTGCCACCCAGGGGCATAGATTCAAGTTGTCCTGAATGCACACTCCAATTAGTAGCAGGTAAAGTGGACGTTTAAAGGCAATAAATGGGGGATAGGCTGATACAAAATTTCTTGTCAGGAATTCTCATTAGTTTACAGAAGTGGCATTGATTAGTGATTGGCTATCCATTGTTTAGGCTATAGGATGTGGGTTATAATTTCAGGTATGGAATTATTACATTAATTTATAACCACTTGTGGCAATAACAAGCAGTTTCAAGAGATGCACACATAACACACAGAGGGAAGCAGAATGGGCAGTGATCTCATTTCATTGTCTCTCTGGGCG
>NW_007203924.1:0-898 GCF_000164805.1 Carlito syrichta | reverse complement strand
GATTGGCTATCCATTGTTTAGGCTATAGGATGTGGGTTATAATTTCAGGTATGGAATTATTACATAATTTATAACCACTTGTGGCAATAGCAAGCAGTTTCAAGAGATGCACACATAACACACAGAGGGAAGCAGAATGGGCAGTGATCTCATTTCATTGTCTCTCTGGGCGTGATAATTGCTGCATTTCTTCGATAAAAGTTCTTTCTCACTCTGTATGACTCATGAGCCAAATATGACCTACTGCATTTTTTTAATAAACAGATTTTACTGGAACACAGCTACACCCATTCATTTACATAGTGTGAATGGTTTTTGGGACTGTGGGCAAGTTATTGTACTAGGATACTAAGGATTAGAATATTAAATGAGCTAATATATTTACAACCCCATGTCTCACAAATATTGTGGGAAGGCCCATATCAAACACTTAGCACAGTGCCTGGAACATAGGAAGTGGTCAGTAAACACACAAATATAGAACAGCTCATTGTTTTTATTGTTAGCTTCCTTATTCCAGTCTTCTGTCGCTTTGTGGACATTACTCTGAAGTTGTTGGAATCCGGGTGTTTTCCTTCCCCACTGTTCTGCCAGTTGACAGTTCTGTTTCCTACCAGGAGGTAGTAAATGTCTACTGAGATTTCATGAATGGAATAGCTGGGAAGAAAGTAGGTGATGCTGTGAGATAAGGTGTGAGGAACACAGGAAGCAATCAAGTCAAAACCTTTACAACAGGGTGTCATATGGAGCATGGACTTTGGAACTGAAAATTTCTGGGCTTCTCTCTCTGCTCTACTGTTTACTGTAGTGGTAGAACCCACTTCAGCAAGTCAGTTAACCTTTCTCTTCTTCAGCATATTCATGGTTTCTCATTAATCAAGGTGACCCATAGGGTTGG
>NW_007203923.1:0-1477 GCF_000164805.1 Carlito syrichta | reverse complement strand
CAGTGTCATTTGATTGCAGCGGGATAGATGAGAAGAGAGTACAGCTAGCTATTATGTTGGTTCCTGAGTAGTGCTACTTCACTATTTTTACTTTTCTAAACCTTGATAGCTCCGATTTTCATGGAAATAATGTCTCTAGAGTAATGCTGGGTGGCAGAAGGTTGTAAGCAGCTTTCGTGTGATGCAGGCATATGTGTGGATAATTCTTTTGTTTTCCATTTTCTTCCTTTAAAGGACAGCTGCAAATGGATATTTTTTAAAGGATATATCCATATAGTATGCCTCGGGAATGCAAAACGTTATATTTGGAGCTAGGTTTTTCAGGGTTTTGGTTGCAATTAATAAATATTTATTCATCAACTTACTCTCTGTTGTAAATTGGCCAAAGGAAACCTGACTGTGGACTCCGGTTCTTCCTAGAGACTGTGTAGGTCTAAGGTTATTCAAAGAATTACCCAAACATGGACCAAATCATAAAATTTATATCAACAATATGAATGACAAAATTAAAAAAGAAGAATTGAAGAGCTCTCTCTATGCCCTGTTTTCACAGTTTGGCCATGTGGTGGATATTGCGGCTTTAAAGACCATGAAAATAAGGGGGCAGGCCTTTGTCATATTTAAGGAACTGGGCTCATCCACAAATGCTTTGAGGCAGTTACAAGGATTTCCATTTTATGGTAAACCAATGCGAATTCAGTATGCAAAAACAGATTCTGATATAATATCTAAAATGCTGGACACTTTGATGACACAGATAAGAAAAAAGCTAAAACTGTGAACAGACTGCAACAACTGCAAACAAAAAGCCTGGTCAGGGAATGCCAAATTCAGCTAATACCCAAGGAAATGCAAAACCAAATCCCCAAGTTCCCTGATTACCCTCCAAACTATATTTTATTCCTTAATAACTTACCAGAAGGGACTAATGAGATGATGTTATCCATACTGTTTAATCAGTTCCCTGGTTTCAAGGAAGTACATTAGGTACCTGGGAGGCATGACATTGCCTTTGCTGAATTTGAAAATGATGAAAAGGCTGGTACTGCCAGGGATGCTTTACAAGGATTCAAAATCACACAATCCCATGCAATGAGGATCACCTATGCCAAGAAATAACATCTGGGGCAGTCATCTTTAAAAGACTTGGTGTCATTTACAGTGTTTGTTTTGATAACATTCGGTCAGGTCATTTTAATAGTTGGAGGTAGAGGGGAGTGAAAGTGAAATTTTTCTGAAGGACATACATTATCTAGCATTTCTTTACCTATAGTGAACTATGAAATATGAAGGCCTTAATTTTATACAATAAACTATTATCTGTTTAAAAAAAAAAAAGGAAACCAGACTGTGCAGAGAGAGGGTGTGTGGTTGGGTGTAGAGGGGGGGACAAGGATGTGTTTTGGTTTTCACTATGTAAAGATTGTAATACTGTAAGTGTAGTCATTTCTAAAACATTGGAGTAACTACATTATGC
>NW_007203922.1:0-735 GCF_000164805.1 Carlito syrichta | reverse complement strand
CCTCAACATCAGTGGGTGAGGAAATATGCCCACCTTTAATGGAAGGAGGTGCAAATTTCATGGCAGTAAGCTTTCATACAGAGAAAGCTGATTTGGAGCCAATATGTAGTTTAATCTGTCATAGTGTATTTATGTTTGGGGTTCCAATAATAGGATGCTATTGTATTTGGTGTTAGTTTCCATGCTTATTTGGTTTTAATTTCCACCTCACACGTGCAAGAGGGCAGTTTGCATAAGTCGTGCATAGTCCTAGGGAATACCCTAAAAGTGTACATTTCTTGTTTTTAAAAAGTCAGCATCTGGTAATTTGCTTCTCAGCAGTGTTATTGTTCTTTCATTAATTACTTGCAACTTATATAGAATGTTCATACTATTTATTCATGGTAGCCTCAAATTGTAATCAACTCAAATTTCTGCCAATAGTAAAAAGAATAATCAAAATCTGTGGTATATTTATACCACACAAATAGATACCTCACCAATACAAATGAATGAACTAATGGTACATTAAACAACATTGATGTATTTCATGGAAAATTCTACATTTGTATTGCTGTTGTGTTTATACAGGCATAAACATTGCGCATAACATTTTGAATAACCTTTTGAGAATTTTACTAATGAAGAGGACCAGGAACATGGATACATTTTAAAAACTCCATTTGGTTGAGAATGCATTTGGGAATTTGCATATAAAAAAGGATGATTTTACCCAGACTCGGTGGTTCAGCCTGT
>NW_007203921.1:0-1355 GCF_000164805.1 Carlito syrichta | reverse complement strand
AAATTTCATGGCAGTAAGCTTTCATACAGAGAAAGCTGATTTGGAGCCAATATGTAGTTTAATCTGTCATAGTGTATTTATGTTTGGGTCCAATAATAGGATGCTATGTATTGGTGTTAGTTTCCATGCTTATTTGGTTTTAATTTCCACCTCACACGTGCAAGAGGGCAGTTTGCATAAGTCGTGCATAGTCCTAGGGAATACCCTAAAAGTGTACATTTCTTGTTTTTAAAAAGTCAGCATCTGGTAATTTGCTTCTCAGCAGTGTTATTGTTCTTTCATTAATTACTTGCAACTTATATAGAATGTTCATACTATTTATTCATGGTAGCCTCAAATTGTAATCAACTCAAATTTCTGCCAATAGTAAAAAGAATAATCAAAATCTGTGGTATATTTATACCACACAAATAGATACCTCACCAATACAAATGAATGAACTAATGGTACATTAAACAACATTGATGTATTTCATGGAAAATTCTACATTTGTATTGCTGTTGTGTTTATACAGGCATAAACATTGCGCATAACATTTTGAATAACCTTTTGAGAATTTTACTAATGAAGAGGACCAGGAACATGGATACATTTTAAAAACTCCATTTGGTTGAAGAATGCATTTGGGAATTTGCATATAAAAAAGGATGATTTTACCCAGACTCAGTGGTTCAGCCTGTAATCCCACGCCTTTGGGAGTCTGAGGTGAGTGGATTGCCTGGGCCCACAGGTTCAAGACCTGTCTGGGCAGCGAGACCTCATCTCTACAATAAATCAAAAAATCAGCCAGACGTGGTAACACATGCCTGTAATTCCGGCTACTTGGAAGGCTGAGGCGGAAGGATCACCGGAGCCCAGCAGGTCAAGGCTGCGGTGGCAGGGAGCGGCCACTGCACTCCAGTCTGGGTGACAGAGTGAGACTCCAACTCAAAAAAAAGGATGATTTTGCCAGACCCTACTATGACTCCCTAAGCTCAGCAAAGTTTTCATCAATTCCTGTGAGTTGCTTGTTGATGGAGGGAGATTAACCACCATTTGCATGCCTCGGTGCTGATTGATGAAGGGAGATCTCCCAAAGTGATGTGATGTCTAAAAATCCATCCTCTGGTCTCATTCTTTTGGGTCTTGAAAACTTCTCATATCAAGTTAAAAGTTGTATATTTATGGGAAATCTTTGGACCCTCAGTAGCTAACATGAGATGTTGAGGGCAGTTGTGGAAGAAAGGCTGCCACAGGTACTGGGGTTCTGTACTTTTCTGCTCATGCTGAGTGGACGTGCCGTGTTTCAGCTTCTGCAACTACTAGCTACTTTGGAGATTTGCTATCTCTACTATACATATATCTATAGGTTGGTA
>NW_007203920.1:0-801 GCF_000164805.1 Carlito syrichta | reverse complement strand
TAGTATGCAGTGGCCCTATATTATTACACAAATTACAAGTATGATAGCTTTCATTACGGATGTCCTATCTAAGGACTTTATTTACCCATCTAAGCTGATGCTCAAAAATATCTTGTGACATTAATCTTTTCTTCACCATTTTGGAGGTTTAGGAAGGTTAAAATTAATCTAAGGTGATAGAGGCAGCAGAGCTGGGCTCAACCATCCACATGACTCAGTCCAAAGTGTTTATCACCAGAGTTTTTCTGTGAACTCTTGAGGGAATCCTGAGTATCTGGGAAAGGTCTTCAGTTCCTGTATGCACAGCCTCTGTCCCTACAGAGGCTTCTCTGGTGATCAACTTCTCCTCTCTACACTCATCTCTATGACAATTGTGTTGCCTAGAGAAGGAAGTTTGAGATGGCTCTCCATTGTGAGCCCAATTGTTACTCATTGCTGTGGATGTTGGTAGCCACGGGGGCAGGCCTGGTTCTGGGGGATGGGTGAGCTGTGGTCACTTGGCAAGATGGCCTCAGAAGTCAGTGGGGCAGGGGGGAAGGTGCATCCTCATTTGCTGTAAAGAGCTTGGGACCTGGAGACAGAACACCATGGTTTGAGCCTTCATTCATCTGCTAGCTGCATGATCCTGAGAAAATTATCTAGCCCCTTTAAGCCTCAATTACACAGCAGTGAAGAATACCTGTCTTGGCTTCCTCTCTGGATGATTATGAAAATCAAATGACAATCTTGAAAGAAATTGCTTTGTGAATTGTAAAGTTTTACAAAATGTTGGTTATTTTTATCAGGATGATAAGTAGGGTG
>NW_007203919.1:0-824 GCF_000164805.1 Carlito syrichta | reverse complement strand
CAAATTACAAGTATTGATAGCTTTCATTACGGATGTCCTATCTAAGGACTTTATTTACCCATCTAAGCTGATGCTCAAAAATATCTGTGACATTAATCTTTTCTTCACCATTTTGGAGGTTTAGGAAGGTTAAAATTAATCTAAGGTGATAGAGGCAGCAGAGCTGGGCTCAACCATCCACATGACTCAGTCCAAAGTGTTTATCACCAGAGTTTTTCTGTGAACTCTTGAGGGAATCCTGAGTATCTGGGAAAGGTCTTCAGTTCCTGTATGCACAGCCTCTGTCCCTACAGAGGCTTCTCTGGTGATCAACTTCTCCTCTCTTCACTCATCTCTATGACAATTGTGTTGCCTAGAGAAGGAAGTTTGAGATGGCTCTCCATTGTGAGCCCAATTGTTACTCATTGCTGTGGATGTTGGTAGCCACGGGGGCAGGCCTGGTTCTGGGGGATGGGTGAGCTGTGGTCACTTGGCAAGATGGCCTTAGAAGTCAGTGGGGCAGGGGGGAAGGTGCATCCTCATTTGCTGTAAAGAGCTTGGGACCTGGAGACAGAACACCATGGTTTGAGCCTTCATTCATCTGCTAGCTGCATGATCCTGAGAAAATTATCTAGCCCCTTTAAGCCTCAATTACACAGCAGTGAAGAATACCTGTCTTGGCTTCCTCTCTGGATGATTATGAAAATCAAATGACAATCTTGAAAGAAATTGCTTTGTGAATAGTAAAGTTTTACAAAATGTTGGTTATTTTTATCAAGATGATAAGTAGGGTGATCTCCCCCAGGGAGAAGAATGCCATGAGAAAGAAGATAAGCAAAACAAAG
>NW_007203918.1:0-866 GCF_000164805.1 Carlito syrichta | reverse complement strand
AACTAGGCAGCATTGCGACGTTCCCCAGGTAAACTTTCAAGAAGTCTGTTTACAAGAAATCCCAAAGTGTCTCTAGAGATGCACAGCCAAGCTGCTGTAATCCGGGTCAGACATGACACAGGGAGGGGTACAGCGAAGCACACCATCAATAAGAGCAGAAGCAGGGCTCGGTGGCTTAGCCTGTAATCCCTTGCCTTTGGGAGGCTGAGGTGAGTGGATTGCCTGAGCCCACGGGTTCGAGACCTGCCTGGGCAGGCGAGACCTCATCTCTACAATAAATCAAAAAATTAGCCGGGCGTGGTAGCGCGCACCTGTAATTCCGGCTACTCGGAAGGTTGAGGCGGAAGAATCGTCGGAGTCCAGCAGGTCGAGGCTGCGGTGGCCAGAAGCGGACACTGCACGCCAGTCTGGGCGAAAGAGTGAGAATCCAACTCAAAAAAAATAATAAGAAACAAGAATAGAACGTGTGTTCATAATTCGGGGGAAATTATTTCACTCAGCAAAAAACATTTTAAGGGTCAGCACTAAATTGCCCACTTTGAGAAACTCAGAAAAACGAAAAGAAGATTTTAAAACTGGCAGTGTCTCACTGTAGTTTGTGGCTGACTGGAGCCCTTTCTTGGCTAGTATTCAAATATCTTTTATCTTCATGTAATCTAATATATTTATTACTATAGTCAATGCCTTAATGACACTATCAGCTTCCCATTTTCACTACTCCTTATTGCTTATCTCTCTTGGTATTTAAAAATCATTTTGCATTGTAAAGAAAAAGACTGAAAATGAAGTAACCTAGCAACGTGCACAAAGATCATATTTTTATAAATGCTGCCTATTGTTCCTTGACAAGGAGTAAGAATCTCCTG